>NC_135023.1:11761980-12066624 GCF_051020955.1 Megalopta genalis
TGTTATTTTTTATTATCCGCGAATATTAGCAACTGGACAAATTGAATGCAGCGGTCAAGGTAAAGCGACCAGAATTGGTCGATCGTAAAGGTGCCATTTTTCAGCAGGACAATGCTAGGCCGCACACGTCTTTGTCCACTCGGCAAAAATTGATGGATATTGCTTGGGAATTGATGTTACACCCGCCATATAGCCCTGATCTCGCGCCATCGGATTACCACTTACTTCGATCCCTGGACAACTCCCTTCGTGGTAAAACTTTTAACGACGACGACGCTGTAAAATCTCACTTAACTCGGTTTTGGCCGAAAAGGATCAGACTTTCTACGAGCGTGGAATTTTCAAGTTGTCAGAGAGATGGCAAAAGGTCATCGAACAAAATGGAAAATGCATTACAGATTAAACTTCGTTCCAAGTAAAAAAAATTTGTTATTTCATCGAACAAATCGGCAATTACTTAGTTGTCGACCCAATAATTTACCACTTACACGGATCGACGCGCACCAAGTACAAGATACTCGACGATGACACCGAACAAAATTTACGCGACGTCGAAGAAACGCGCACGGCAGCACTCGTAACGGACCGTATCAATCAGGATTACACAATCGAACCGGTAGAAAATCGCCACACTTTCATGGCGAGCTGCTGATAACGATGGCCGATTAGATCGGCGAATGGCCGTCGAGTAGGAACCGGAAACGACGATTCGACGGCCGCCGGGAACGACGATTCGATTCGATTCGAACGCGAATAAAGATAATCGGATTGCGAGTAGTTGTGGTCGCACAGATTGCTGGACGAATAGTCCAATGAATTTGTTTGTCTGTTTGTTCGCGCGCCGTCGTTATCGACGGTGGCTCGTACCAATGGAAAACTCTGCTATCTGGTCTCGAGCAGCATCGATTACGACATTCTATCCGGCGCGCGAAAATTGTGAGATCACTTGTAATTAATATTCAGTCGCTGGAGCGTGCTGGATTGCGCAAGCCTGCCGGCCGATCGACGGTGTTCGCGCGCGAATTGTCATTTCGATCGTTCCGATTGTTTCTCCGATGTGCCGCCCGAGAAGGAATTATTCCGTGATTCCGTGGTGCGCAGATTCGGTGGATGATGCCAGCGAAGTTCCGCGATTCCATTACTGTTGGGGAAGGTCGTCCGAGTATGCAGTATTGTGCAATCTTCTGGGCGTGCTCAGCTGGGCGGCTGTTCAGCCGAGTTATTAAGATGATTGTCCAGAGCCTAGATCGTTGTCGAGTTCATTTAGAGGCTACGGACGCTCGTTTATAGAATCAAGTATTTATAGAATAAATGACATCGATGAACCTAGCCGAGATCGATGATGTTTTATTCATGTCTTAATATTTATACAGGGTGTTCCACGATTATATTAACAGCCGAAAATGAGGGGTAGCTGAGGTCATTTGAAGTAACTTTTTCCTCTGCGAAAATGCAATCTGCGGCTTTGTTTACGAGTTATTAACGGAGAACACTGACCAATGAGAGGTGACGGCGCGAGGTTCGAGAGCCCGCAGCACGAGGCTTTGACAGATGATCGGGGCGGACTCGAGTCGCGTTCGAAGTATTGAACAAATCACGGAGCGAGAACTTTTCGGATTTTTTTTTTGCTACGTAACAATGATATTTTAAAGAAAAACGCTGTTCACCTTTACTTTAGAACGTCTGAAGAATATTAACTAATTTTTCGGACCAGAAATAGTAAGTAATTTAAGCGTGACGGCCGTTTTAATTTTCTAGTGAAAGGTGTTTAATTTTCAAGCAACGGTGAAGATTAACGAAGTACGTAAATGATATTTTAATTTAAATAATTCCGTGTCCGAACACAGTTCAACGAATGATTCGCAAAGCTAATTTAATCAATAATAATCCTGTTAAAGGACGTAAACTTGATATAAGTATAAGAGTAAGTTTAAGATATAAGTATAAGTATAAGTTTGTTAGAGAAATATGAAGAATATTATCAATTACTTATTGATAATATTCTTCATGTTCACGGCAGTGCAATGATTTTTATTTTGATACAACGTTGTACAACAAAATCGCAATTTTGACAACATTTGCTCCGTGCTGCTGGTAGGTACCTATATAAAAAAAAAATCTTCTTGTGCTGCATCATTGGAGAGATTATAGCGATGAATTTCAAGATCTCGGGTTTTATGGAAGGATTTGCGAATCGCTGGATCGTTCGCGAATTAGTGTTTATCAAGAGATCGATCTTCGGTTCGTCGATTTGCTATCTGAAAATTTCATGAGCTCTATCGAGAATCTTGAATCGAGAATCTTGATCAACTAAATAATCGGCTGCTTGAATTAATCGCGTAAGAGGTCAACGACCCGAATTCGCAAACGAAAGTTCGAGAATGTCACGTACTGTCACTTCTCAACCACCAGGATCGACGATAATTAATTAATCAAGCGTCTCATTACGGTCGCGACCGTCGCGTGCCACGATAACTCAACTATCGTTTTAACACGCGTGGAGTAAACGATTTCTGTCCAACTTTGTGTTTCTCTTCTTGACAATCTCTACAATGAGATTCCCAGGTATCAACAATGTTTTATTGTCCTCGCGACTTTTTCTTAGATCTAACGTTGGGTTTTACGATGATGTTACGAACGCCTTAAAACTTTCTTCTAAGTCCTAAAAATTGTTGGAAGGCCTTTCGACTTGGGTCCTAAAATATTTCTCTATATTTTACAATGTCTCCACAGGTCGTAAAATTCTTCTCTCGATTCTGCAATCTTTCCAGAGATCCTAGAATTTGTCTGCAAGATCTAGAATTTTTTCATAGGTCCCAAAACTTTTCTGGACGATTCTATAATTTTTTTACAGGTCCCAAAAATTGTCTAGGAGTCCTAGAATTTTCCTATGGGTACCAAAGTTTTACTGGAAGATTCTATAATTTTTCCACAGGTCCCAAAAATTGTCTACGACTCCCAGAATTTTTTCATGGGTCCCAAAATTGTACTGGAAGATTCTGTAACATTTCCACAGGTCCCAAAAATTGTCTACGAGTCCAAGAATTTTTTCATGAGTCCCAAAACATTTTTAGAAGATTCTATAATTTGTCCACAGCTCCTAAAAATTGTCTACGAATCCTAGAATTTTTCCATGGATCCCAAAATTGTACTGGAAGATTCTGTAACATTTCCACAGGTCCCAAAAATTGTCTACGACTCCCAGAATTTTTTCATGGGTCCCAAAATTGTACTGGAAGATTCTGTAACATTTCCACAGATCCCAAAAATTGTCTACGAGTCCTAGAATTTTTTCATAAGTCCCAAAACATTTTTGGAAGATTCTATAATTTGTCCACAGGTCCCAAAAATTGTCTACGAGTCCTAGAATTTTTTCATGAGTCCCAAAACATTTTTGGAAGATTCTATAATTTGTCCACAGCTCCTAAAAATTGTCTACGTGTCCTAGAATATTTCCATGGGTCCCAAAATTGTACTGGAAGATTCTGTAACATTTCCACAGCTCCCAAAAATTGTCTACGACTCCCAGAATTTTTCCATGGGTTCCAACATTTTACTGGAAGATTCTATAATTTTTCTACAGCTCCCAAAAATTATCTGCGAGTCCTACAATCTTTCGACGAGTCCTAAAATTCTTCTGTACATTCTACAATTTTTCCACAGGTCCTACAATTTTTCTATGAGTCCTCCAATTTGTTCAATGACCCCGGGCACTATGCTGCTTCATGATCACCATCATGCTATAACTCTGTTAATTTTCCGGTTCCTATACAACGTAGAAAAAAAAAACGAGGTCCCATCGTCAACGTTACAAAGCTACCGAAGGTGAATCATCTAAGTTTCTTGGACTTCGTTGTCACTGGCAGCCTACTCGGCACCCGCAACAGTGTACTCAGTATTAATAACTCACACGCCGTCGAGTTATGAATCCGTCAGTCATCCTTTCTGATGCAAGAACGGCAAACAGAAAAGCGGTAAAAGCGCTCCGAAAGCGTTTTCGCGTGTGTAACGCGTGCATTCGGGAATCCGTTGACAATGCGAGCCAACCAGTTGTTACGCAACGATAACTCGGTCGACGATGACGATGAGACTCGAATCCGCGAGACATTTTTAAGGGACTCTTGACCTTACGTTACGCGATCAACGATAATAGCATCATCGATTCTGTCAATTTCGGAGACTGCGTCTCGCGGATCAACTGCTGGCAAAATTGCTCGTGATCTAATCCAATCATCGAATCGATCAGGCTAATGGCACGTCGCCAAGCTGTCTCGCGTCGTTGCACGATGATCAGCCGGAGCTCTGACTATAATAAAGACGTCGGAGGAACGGGTATTAATTGAATTTCGCTCAGGATTGTCGACGAATTTTTAGGGGCTACAGTAATTCTCCCTAACTGACGTGTCCAGATTGTGCACAAAAAATCGACAATTTGGGAGAAGGAGATACGATTATTCGAGCCTTGCGCCTCGTTTTTGTAATCGTTGACAATCGGCAACTATGAAAACGAGCCGCAAGCCGTTCGAATAATCGCATCTGTTTTTCTCAAATTGTCCATTTCTGTGCACAATCTGAGCGTTAATTAGGGAGAATATACCGTGCTAAGTTCATTAAGAATTCTCTAGACAGTTCTTAAGGTCTAGCAGCAGGTCCTTCAGGATTGGCTACAACTTCTGAAGGTCCCCATAATGATCTTGTGAGATCATGGGGTCTCTTAGAGTCTTTGGAGTACATTGGATCTACTTAGGCGATCTCTAGAGATCCTTAGATCAATTTTAAGGCTCTCTATGGTCTTCCAAGATTCTCATGGCAATTCCTCAGATTTGTCAAGGTCTCTAGAGTCTTCATAGTCTACAGTATCTAGAGATCCTTAGATCAATTTTGAGGCTCCCTATGGTGTTCCGAGATTCTCATGGCAATTCCTCAGATTTGTCAAGGTCTCTAGAGTTTTCATAGTCTACAGTATCTAGAGATCCTTAGATCAATTTTGAGGCTCCCTATGGTCTTCCGAGATTCTCATGGCAATTCCTCAGATTTGTCAAGGTCTCTAGAGTCTTCATAGTCTACAGTATCTAGAGATCCTTAGATCAATTTTGAGGCCCCCTATGGTGTTCCGAGATTCTCATGGCAATTCCTCAGATTTGTCAAGGTCTCTAGAGTCTTCATAGTCTACAGTATCACTAAGAGTCTCTTAGTTTGATTAGAATTTTTTGTATTGTCTCTAGAATTAATTTAGAGGTCCATAATTAATCTTAAAGATCCCCTCTGTATTCTTCAAGGTTTTCAATGCAATTCTTCAGGTTTATCAAGGTTTCTAGAGTCCTCTAAAGTCCGTTAGTTTGATCTCAATGGTTTGTATAGCCTCCAAAATTAATTTAGTGTTGTCCTATATGAACTTCTAGAGGTTCTCTCATGACAACTTTTCAGATTTACCAAAATTTCTAGAGTCTTGGTAGTTCGCCATACCAATAAGAGTCCATTAGATTGATTTAAACAGTCTGCATGGTCTCTAAAATTAATTTAGGGGTCCATAATCAATCTTGAAAATCCTCTATATGCATACTCCTAGAAGTTTTTATGGCAATTCTTCAAACTTATCAATACTCTTGGACTCCTCATAGCTCATCGTACCAACTAAGAGCCCATCGGAGTTATCCCTAAATGACCTCTACAACAAATCCAGAGACCCAAGATCAACCTACAGGGTCTAACAGCGATTTCCTAGAGGTATCAAGAATCCTGAGATTGCTGATCACCATAAAAGAGAAAACGATCGCGAGAGAGCGACGTAACATTTCTCAAATCATAATTCGATACATTGAATCGTCAACAAAGCGCAGCGTGTGACCCGGATGAACCTGCTATCCGTATCGATATCGTAAAACACAGAAAAATTGTGAGTTATGGAACGTCCGCCGGTTTCGACAACGTGGAAAAACGTTGCCGCAACATCTGAAATTCGCGGTGGTAATCTTATCAGCCCCGGCGTTTGGAGTGGCCAAGGGAGTTGTCAGTACCAAAGTCGAGGAGTTCGGCCACGGTTACGTGATCAGAAGTCGTGTCACGCTGCCAGATACCGATGGAATCCACTCGACGTTTTCTGGAGAGCGTCGAGTGTGTCACGAGATCCGATAAGTCCCTACAAAATGATCGCCGGTTAGTCACGTGTTTCGCGGTCACACCGAGATCGTTCCCTGATCGCGGATCTTCTCGATTTATTTATTATATTTTGCGACCTTTTTGTTCTCGAGATATTTTTATCTCGATCTTCTCTCGAAGAGCGATCGTTAGACCGTTAGACAGTAAATTCTCCGCAATTTTCCTTCGGCTTGTGAACAAAAATGGACAATTTTGGAGGAGGAGATACGATTATTCACGTGGCTCATTTTTACAGTTTTCGATTGTCAATAACGAGGTGCAAGGCTCGAATATCTCCTCTTTTCCCAAATTGGCCATTTATTATTTATTTATTATTTATATTGTTCCTTTAAACTGAAGGAACATTATGGAGAAGTTATTTCGTTTTCATTTTTATTTTTAATTTAGCGCAAACTAAAATAGTCGCGATATTGTTTCTTTAAACTGAAGGAACATCATGGAAAAGTTATCTCATTTTCATTTTCATTTTTAATTTAACAAAAACTAAAATAGTCGCGATATTGTTCCTTTAAACTGAAGGAACATTATGGAGAAGTTATTTCGTTTTCATTTTTATTTTTAATTTAGCGCAAACTAAAATAGTCGCGATATTGTTTCTTTAAACTGAAGGAACATCATGGAAAAGTTATCTCATTTTCATTTTCATTTTTAATTTAACAAAAACTAAAATAGTCGCGATATTGTTCCTTTAAACTGAAGGAACATTATGAAGAAGATATCTCATTTTCATTTTCATTTTTATTTTAACAAGAACTAAAATAGTCGCGATATCTCCTTTCGAGAGATTGCTCGTCGTAAAAATAAGATAAAACGACTAATTGATTTTTATGGACGTCCACGTTTCGCATGAATGTTCTCGGACATCCTAAACGCTCGGTATGACCGCGTTGAACATTTTTCTTTTTCTAAACGTTTCATTGTTGGTCCCTCATTTTTCTCCACTTTTCTGTCGTCTCTTTTGTGAATTCTTCGGAAACGGGAAACTATGCGGCGAGATGAGACAAGATCGAGATAAGATGCTGACTCTTCAGAAAAATATGTCAAACCGACACAAGGACGACAATGAGGGTCGGTCAAATATTGATCGAGCGAGGTAATGGACGCACGATAATTCCCCGGAATAGAAAACAGTTCAAAAATAGGAACGGGCGAATTCGTCAACCGTGATTTGTGGACGGTTCAATTCGAGCTTCGAGGCGCGAATCATTTTGTGTTCGACGAACACCGTGTGCTCGCGGAAGCTGACACGCGAGAGATATTTCCTCCCGCTCGAGAATCTCAATGGCTTGTATAGCCTCCAAAATTAATTTAGTGTTGTCCGGTATGAACTTCTAGAGGTACTCATCATCATTTTTTACCAAAATTTCTAGAGTCTTGGTGGTTCACCATACCAATAAGAGTCCATTAGATTGATTTCAACAGTCTGCATGGTCTCTAAAATTAAATTAGGAGTTCATAATCAATCTTGAAGATCCTCTATATGTATACTCCTAGAAGTTTTTATGACAATTGGCAAGCTTATGGTTATTTTGACAGACTTACCCCAATACTTTTAGACTCCTCATAGCTCATCGTACCAACTAAGAGCCCATCGGAGTTATCCTTAAATGACCTCTATAACAAATCCAGAGACACGCGAGAGATATTTCCCGCTCGAGAATCTGTTTTTTTCTCTTTTTTTTAGAAATCGTTCACGTATTATCGGATTTAATTTTGTACAAAATCTCCCGTGTAAAAGTGTCCCGAAATCATGAGAACTGACTCGTTCCTCGGGTTCTCTGTTCAGCCGAAAAGCCAAAAATGACGGGATGATCGCAGGCAAAGCTAATAACGCGATAACAAGGCAGAATTGAAAGACACATAAAAGAGTATTTAACTAATTGCCTCTAGTCCTGCCGCCAGGTCACGACCTCTGACCTCAATTAGAACGTGTATTTGCTCGTAACATTGCACCGAGGATGCTTATTTTCTTCGAGATGCTTCAATCGTCGTGCCCTCGATCGATTTCGTGCACACAGTACGCTACCTATGGAAGCAGTTTCATCATTTTCACGACGAAACGTGTCATAATACGCGTGGACCGCGGATTTTCGCATTTGCATAGCAAGAATAGATATATGAAACGCAGATCAGCGAGAAGACACGAGAAAAAAATTCAAGATTATTGTCACATTATTTTCACTTCATCGAGATTATTCGAATGAGAAACACAATTTTATCTAATTTCTGTTTTCCGAGGACAACTTTTATTTTGCGTAAAGATCTGATTGTGAGCGACCGAATAATTTGTAGTAAATCGAAAAGGATCGTCAAGAATTAACGTGTGAAAATTAGCGACGTTCGAATACAATTTTTATCGAACCCCTGTTTTATACAGTTGACGAGGACAATTTTTATTTTGCATAAAGATCCGATTACGAGTGACCTAATAATTTGTAGTATTGTTGCAAATGGAAAAGAATCGTCAAGAATTAACATGTGAAAATTAATATCGTTCGAATACAATTTTTATCGAACCCCTGTTTTATACAGTCGACGAGGACAATTTTTGTTTTGCATAAAGATCCGATTACGAGTGACCTAATAATTTGTAGTATTGTTGCAAATGGAAAAGAATCGTCAAGAATTAACATGTGAAAATTAATATCGTTCGAATACAATTTGTATCGAACCCCTGTCTTATACAGTCGACGAGGACAATTTTTATTTTGCATAAAGATCCGATTACGAGTGACCGAATAATTTTTAGTATTGTTGCAAATGGAAAAGAATGATCAACAATCAACGTGTGAAAATTAGTGTCGTTCGAATAAAATAGACCGTTTCACGTTAGATGTAGTAATCGCAAGCTACAACTGTAATTCGACGATAACATAATTTACTGGAAAATAAAGTGTCACGCGCTTCATGTGACTGAGAAACAGTCATTGTTCCGTGAAGTTATCAATATTCTGGGAGACAAACAAATTTTTATAGCGCCTCCAAACGGATCCCTTTATTCTCGGCGGACACTCTTTTTATTATCAGAGAACGCGCGGAACGGTTAGTCATTCGTTCTTTTATCGACCACGTGCCACTAATTACTAGTTCAGTATACGACTGGGAAGCTGAGCGAAGAAAGCAACGGAACGCGTGTTATGTACTACCACGATACCAGCCAGTGATACCGATATCCTCAGCAGCGACTGATAAAACCGTTTCTATCGAATATCATTTTTGTTTCGGGGAAACAACATTGTGCGCTCGGGGAACATTGAAATCCTCGTGAATATTCATCCTTAAACAATGTCGCAGAATTGCACACGTAACGTGGTTCTTCTTCGTGCGGTTCAATTTCTGCGTCTATTAAATATTTAACGCGATCGTTAACAATTCAAATTTCGCAACTAACACACCACTTGCTCGTCGCGTTCTCTTTGCATCCGAGATAATAAAAAAAAGAAATGGAAACTGAAAATATGCGGAAAAAATTCGTAGAAGCGATTTTTACAGAAATTCTCTCGCGTTAAAATGATTCGATGAGAAAAAAGACAATGAAGGTGTACAGAAACGGAAGAGACAGTTATCCGAAAAATAATGAAAAATTAAAGGGAGAATCGATGTAAGAAGAAATAAAGTAGAAAGTTGGACATGCATGAAATCGATTTTTCGAAAAATATGTTGAAATGATTAGAAAAGGAAAAAGACAATGGAGGTGTATAAAAATGGAAAAGAATGTTATCAGAAAAATAATGAAAAATTAAAGGAAGAATCAATGTAAGAAGGAACAAAGTAGAAAGTTGGACATTCATAAAATCGATTTTTCGAAAAATATACTGAAATGATTAGAAAAGGAAAAAAGACAATGGAGGTGTATAAAAATGGAAAAGAATGTTATCCGAAAAATAATGAAAAATTAAAGGGAGAATCAATGTAAGAAGGAACAAAGTAGAAAGTTGGACATTCATAAAATCGATTTTTCGAAAAATATACTGAAATGATTAGAAAAGGAAAAAAGACAATGGAGGTGTATAAAAATGGAAAAGAATGTTATCCGAAAAATAATGAAAAATTAAAGGGAGAATCAATGTAAAAACGAAAAAGTAGAAAGTTGGACATTCATAAAATCGATTTTTCGAAAAATGTGCAGAAATGATTACAAGAGAAAGAAGACAATGAAGGTACATAGAAATGGAAGAGAATATATTACCCTAGAAATAATAAAAAAATTAAAGGGAGTATCAATGTAAGAAGAAGGAAAGTTCCTCGAGACACGAGGAAACCTAATCAGGCTCTAATTAGCTAATTTCAGGGACGCTCCAGTACCTGTTCTATAAATGTGCGACAAGTGTTGCGTCACCGGAGACTTCCTTGTGCAACCGCAGGACATGTGCCGTCTGCATACGTATTGCAGGAGCAAGCATAATCGACGACCCACACGGCGCTGTTTTTTCTCCCGCGCGTTCTAGCAGCTCGATAATGAAATTGGTGGCTGATTTGTATATTAATTAAATCACGTGACGGCGGCAACAGGTGAACCGCTGTGTTGCGTAAAACGGTGCACGTGATTATCGATATTTGCGAAAGCAACGGGCTTCGTTCTTCGTCCACCGATCACCGATATACATCGCTAAATTCTCACGTTACAGTGATTTCTAATTCTTTTGCGGCGGTTGCAATTCATTTCTTTTCCTTCGATCTCGTTGCATCACGCGTGCATATCGCAGTCTCTATGCGTTTATTGGGCGCGATAAAAGTGGGATAAACTGAAGACTCCGGTTGCGTATGTCGTCAGAGCAATTACAGCAAGGCTGTAGAATTCGAACGAATAGCTCGTAATGGGATTCCGGACGGAGGAAGTACATTCTTATCTAATTGTGTGCGTTACAAGTCTTGAGCTGCTTTCGACACGTGTACGCTTTATTTCCTGCACAATTCGATTATGGCAATCGCTCCGGCACACTGCGATTCTACGAGAGACATAATGAAAATCTCGACGGCGTTGAGATTTCTCTGGATATCTTGCTTTTAAATAATTATACATTAAAACCGGGTCAAAGCTTTATTTCCGACGCCCGTTTTGTTCGAACTCGTGGAATCGTTTGTTAACAATCGGACGATTCCACGGGTCCATTTGGATACTGAATAATATTGTTATTTTCACGTCATCTAGTTTATTTCAAATTTTCACGTGTATCGTTAAAATCTATAGAAAAATTAACTAGGAGAATATATTGAAAACAATTATACATAAAATTATATTTTATATTATACAATTATATTAAAAAAAAATTAAATAATATATAATAATAAAAATTATATCATACAATTATACATAAAATTGCCTATATGAAACGGGTTCACCGAATTTGTTACGTCGATGCATCAAATTTACATAATTAACGTCGTAAATTAACGACGAATGCAAAGTGTTTAAAATAAAATTGATTTAACCGCGAAACATGAACTGCTTTTGCAGCATCGTTGCTAAAAAGATTAAGTAGATTAAAAAAAACAACCGATAAACCTAACACTGACTTATAGACGATTTATTGACATAACCATGAACGACCATTCTAGGACATTTTGTTGACCGGCCAGCGGCCGATGATTCACTTGGACGTCCCTTCTCACATGATCTGCCTCCGTGCGGACGTCATGCGAGCAGATAAGGATGTCACATGACCGACGATTGCACAGAAAAAAAAACCCCGTTTCGTTCCCGCAGAGAAATTCATTGCATTTCCCGGTAGAGCCGCGCCGGTGTCATCTTCGGTGTCACCCTGACGCCTGGTGCAATTATCAAAAAAGAAAAAAAAAATGAAGAAAAAACGTGCACAGAATCGTGTTACATGTCCCAGACATTCCTGTGCCCGTCCACATAATCCACCGGGATCTCCTGCAAATCGCTTCTAACTTCAACGAATTCGTCGCGTTCAGCGGAATATTTCTATCGATGTGATCGCATCGATTTTCATAAATTACCAAGCTCGAGGAAGATTATTTTATCAGCTGTCCGCGAGTCACCCGTAATTACGCAAAAAGCAAAAAAAAAAGAAGAAAAAAATGGAAAACGGAGAAAAACAAAGCAAGCAGAACCACGGTTGTCGTTCCTTATCGCGTTCGTTATCAGCGGTTTTAAACAAACGAGTCTCCGCGGGCTTAGAACGCCGGCTTCGGAAACGGGTAAAATTAGAAGTTTATAGTCTTCGCGTGACAGCTGACGCGCTGACGAAATCAACAGAGAATCGTTAAACAAAAAAGACCGTCGAATCGCGATGAAAAATACGAAAATAGACGAGCTGACAGGTGGCGAGCGACCCGGATTTTCCGCGGATCGATCGTGTTAATTCGATTTTTTCCAGCTGTGTTCCTCGAAACAATTAGACAGCGACATTTATTTCCTCGATGATTTTGTTTTCAAATTGATCCTATTTGACCAACGATTATCCTCGAAGTGTGAGGAAAGACGTGCTCGGAGAAAAATTCGGAACAACGGATTAAATGTTAACAGATGAATTGTGAAAAATATGAATTGAAGAAGTATGAATTGTAAAAGCATGAATTGTGAAAAGTATGGATTGAAGAGGTATGAATTGTGAAAGCATGAATTGTGAAAAATATGAATTGAAGAGGTATGAATTGTAAAAGCATGAATTGTGAAAAATATGAATTGTGAAGATATGAAAATTGTTGAAAGAATGAATTGTTAAAAGTATGACTTGTTGAAAGTATGAAAATTATTGAAAGAATGAATTGTTAAAAGCATGAAAATTATTGAAAGAATGAATTGTTAAAAGTATGACTTGTGAAAAGTATGAAAATTGTTGGAAGAATGACTTGTTAAATAGAAATGGGATCCCGCGTGAAGATATGCGATAATTAGCAGCCTGCTGCCTACTAATTATCGCATACTATTATTACTGTAATTTCCACTCCCAGAAATGTTCGGAGGTCGGAATTGGAACCGGCAGATCCGAGAATACTAAGTCGTGACCCGAAATTGGCATTTCCGGGAGAAATTAATTTAGATCAAGCACACACAAAAACATTTGAAGAATTTAAAAACATTATCGCAATATCATCTGCTCGTTAAAAAAAAGGAAATATCTTGAAACTAGAGCAGACAAGGTATCTCTCTCTCTCTCTCTATATATATATACATATATATATATATATATATATATATATATATATATATATATATATATATATATATAATTTCCACATAAAAGTTTTCAGTCAAATGATGATTATGCGACCGAGTACAGTAAATTCTCCCTAATTTTCCTTTAGCTTGTAAACAAAAATAGACAATTTGGAAAGAGATACGATTATTTGAGCTTCGCGGCTCATTTTTACAGTTGTTACATATATATATATATATATAATCCGCAACTATAATATATATATTTATATATCATTATATATAATAAATATATAATAAATAAAATATATATATAATAAATAAATAATATATAATAAATATACAATAAACTAGGTATAATGCTCGAATGATCGTTACCACCTCTTCCAAAACAATTTCGGACAACCACTTTTGCTCGCAAGCTGAAGGAAAATTAGGGAGAATTTATCGTAGATCGTGTCGATCGGCGCGTTCATCCTGAAAGTGAGGTAGGTAAGTGGCCAAACAACTCGTTCGCGTACCGAACGTCGATATTGCCATTATCGTGACCTTGACCCACACGTTTACTGCTGCCCGGGGATGGGAATAGCGTGTCGATCGACGCATGGCAAGGCACGTTGTTGCGAGAAAAAGGCAGCGTAGAATGGGGAAGCGGATGAACGTTGATGGCAGACAGCGATCCGATTAGTTGGAGACAAGATGTCGGGTGGATTCGGATTCGCTGTGACATACCGCGATCGCATATAAAATCACGATCGTAATTAAATTTCACGGAATTACGACGATACGAGAAAATTGCACGAGAAAGAAGCTGGCGATCGAAGTCGATGATAAATCTTGACGAAGATCGACGAAAAACGCGACGCGGCTGTTTTCTTTTTTCGATCGTAAGAAATTCTGACTCAGCATAAATTAACGCGGGCCGCGGCTGTCACCAGAGGTAAGTTATTGTAAATTATTCGAAACAAAAGTCACAAGTATCATCGATATCGGACGAGCCGACTGTCCGCGGAGCAGAATGAATCGAGGAAGTCGAAGCGCGTACCGGGGTTCATCGAATATTTATAGTGTGCAGACACACGGCATAATGACCGAGGCATCATTGTTTTCAGATCGGCACAAAGCGTTCGAGCTAGTGCTTCGCGCGCAGTTGATCGAAAACGCAGAGAACGCACGTGAAACGTTCGTTGAAAGCAGCGAGTAACAATATAATAATAGGCCACTATTTCAGGGCGATTTTCTTTATCTATAATTGAACGATGCACTTACGCTGGCGTCGTTAATGCGCGCGATTAATCAGCCACGGAAAGTAGACCGGCGAGTGCATTCGCATAAATGACTTTCAATTTCAGCAAGTACAATACTGCCACGGCCGTTCATTAGGCGAGTGACTTTCCGTTCTCCCTTTCCGGAAGGAGTTCTCTTTCTCGAGCGATTCAATGCCGTAGATCGTCGTCTTCGTTATGGTAACGAGTTACGGGTGGAAGCTCGGTCACAGAGCTTTTCCTGGATGCTCGTCTATCAACGGTTCGAAACAGTTTCCCGGCGAGGACAGATCACGTTTTGAACCTCCGTGACTCGGTGACGCAATGTCGCGAAAATATCGTCCGCCGTTTCTCTGCCGTAATCGAGGGGATTACGTGTCACGAGTCGCGAACTTTTACTTCATGCCGTCCGAGAAAATTCAGTTTCTTTAAACTCCTTTTAACCAGCTAGCTGTGCCCGACGAGGGTACTCGACGCGGAGAAGTGGCGGTATTTCGTGTCACGACGAGTATACTCGTCGCGTGTATTTTAATTTTAGTAATTGTATTAGTATCATAATAATAAAATTATAATTATAATACTATTATGATTACTAAAATTATAATTATAATACTAATATAATTACTAAAATTAAAATACACGCGACGAGTATACTCGTCTAACTAATTTCTATTACACAAATACACTAATACAATTATAATAATAATTTATAATTATAATTGTATTATAGTGTATTAGTGTAATAGAAATTAGTTATTAATTATTATAATTAGTTACTATTATTATTATTACTATTATTATATTAGTTACTAATTATTATAATTAGTGTATTAGTGCAATACAATATACACTTAGTATAATTGTATATTGTATTAGTGTTATAGTTATAATTGTATTAGTATTATAATTGTAATTTTAGTGAAAACAAAAAGATATTCTGAAATTTCAAGGATATTTTGAGGACAATCCTGCGCGAAGGTGTTTACATTGTTATAGACAATAAGATTAAAAAAGAATCACGGTACTTGATTTTTCCTGCGTTTCTCGTTTATTACGTATGCAATGTACGTTAATGTTAAGTGAACGAGTAAATATTAGTAATAAGATTGTTAATTTTGTAAAACAAAATCGTCCTTTTAATCCACGCCACAGCTAACTAGACGTAGGAAGTGATCGAATGAATTTCTTAATCTAAGGGTATCCCAAAATTATGGCACTTCCGAGAAATGAGGGGTTCCCGAGGCCATTCGAAGCAACTTTTTCCTTTACAAAAATGTTCTCCGAGGCATCGTTCGCGAGTTATTAACAAAAAAGAACACTGACCAATGTGAGGCGAGCTCAGCTGGCGCAAGGCGGCCGAGTCTACGCCCCTCGCCTCTCATTGGTCACTGTTTTTCGTTAATAACTCGCAAACAAAGCCGCGGATTGCAATTTCGCTAAGGAAAAAGTTACTTCAAATGACCTCAAGAACCCCTCATTTCCCGGAAGTACCATAATTTTGGGATACTTTGTATATTATAATAAAAATACTCATTACAAAGCAACCTGTGTTACTCGTTTCTCGGTCTCGGCAGGTTTAGCGTTCAGTTTCTTTTTCAAAAGATTGCTTTTCTTTCGGTCTCCGGTTGCATGAACTTCTTTACGCCCGCACAAAGAATCTGAACTCATCTCGATAGAGAGATGAATCGTCCCGGAAGATCGTCTACTTCCATTGTTTGCTCGAGCCAGAAATAATAAATTGTTTGAACAGCACGTTCGCGAGACGCGTCTATAAAACGCGGCTCGTGTTGATACTTAGATCCGCCAGACGCTTGCTCCGTACGTACGGTATGCAACATCCGACAGACACACGGCCAGACCGCATTATCATAAAACTGATATTCTAGTCCGTCGCTGCACAGCCATTCGTTCGTTTCATAATCCGTTTCTTATTGATATGTCCGCGCGGCCGGCCGGTGTTGACATCATTCGAACGGAATTAGCGACTCTGCTGGGTAGCACCATGCGCGCCTCCACGCCAAACAACGCTGTCTCCACAATTCTGCGACAAACACAATGTCCGCTGAATTAACACCTGCCCGCAATGTCCGTGTTTGCCAAACATAACGAGACCAGTTTAGAACAATTTACGATCGCGCATGCGACGCTTGTGTTATCGATATCAGCGTGGAAACTCGAAATTGAATGTTAACCAGTTCGCACGATGGTAGCGGGACACGTTTATGCTAACCGAAATGATGTCTCGGTTTAACCATCGTGTTAAATATTTTGGCGACCGGTTCATATAATTCTCCATATTTTTATATATATTATTATATATATTATATATATTATATTATTATATATACTATATATATTATTATATATATTATATATATTATATTATTATATATACTATATATATTATTATATATATTATATATATTATATTATTATATATACTATATATATTATTATATATATTATATATATTATATTATTATATATACTATATATATTATATATATTATTATATATATTATTCGGTACCATGATTTTCTTCACTCGCTATTTTCATCGTTAAAATGTTTCGTTGGATACACCTTCTTTGTAAAACACAGTAAATTCTCCCGGATTTTTCTTTAGCTTGCAAACAAAAATAGACATCTTGGGAAGAGGAGATACGACTATTTGAGCCTCGTTGACATCGTTGACAACTGTTGAATTGTTCTCCCCTTCCCAAATTGTCCATTTTTGTTTCCAAGCTGAAGGAAAATTGGGGAGAATTTACTGTATACAAATAATTCAGCATTCTTGATTATTATGTCATTATTATGCTTATGAATTTATGTACCAATATCAAAATTAATTAATCAATACGACTGTTTCCACGTTGAAGTACGAGATCGCGAACGTCTACAGTTGAAAACCATAAAAAAACATTTATAGTTGAAAAACGTAAAGATTTGTGCAGAAAATCTTGAACACCGAAGCTTGTAAATTATTTACACATTTTGCAGACACAAGGACCGGATGTGATGCAATCCTCCGGTGTAGAAAAGAAATTGTTTACTCCGATTTCGCGGTGCTGCGAACATGAAATTTTGGATTTGCATAAACGGACGCGGTGGAAAATGACTTATATTGACAGTGGGATTGTTCGTTGGCAGTCGAAAGCTCACACGAAGGTTCGAGCTGCTTTCTACGCGATCCGGTCTCGGCCGGCACGATTCAGCGCCGCTGGCATTCACGTGACGCACCTCTCGCCTCTCGCGAGCACGTGACGACCACGTGGACCGAGCATGGGTGCTGCACCGTAACGCATAAAACTGCACGCTGCACGTATCACGCATTCGACGCGAACTTGCGCGACCGACGCGGCGGCCGATGCGTCACGCAGAACGCCCATGCCGGTCACCGAGTAGGCCACATACGAATAAACAAACGTCGCGAATTTCCACGTCTTCTCTTCACCTTTCTCTTCCTTCGCCTCTCCCGATTCATTCCACCGTGCAACAAACGGAATCGCTAGGCTAGATAAAACAGTTTTCTGCGACAATCGCGCGAAACCGAAGCCGGATAAAAGAATTTGCTTATTCCCCGAATTCGTTCCTCCTTCGAATTTTGAACTGATAAACAATTTTGAGTAATTTTTTGAAATTATCTCTTCCATATTTCTTGTTCGTTGCCGCAGATAAGAATATATTCGCTCGTCGCAGTCGTATTAATTTACAGCTTTTTATCTTTATGCATTCGTTATGCAACATTGAAAGCATTTAAAAGTATCGTTACGTTGTTTTCAACTTGTTAAACCGTTCGAGCGGAGAAATCAATTTCTATTCTATATAGATTCTTATGATCGTGGTAAACAATTATTATCTTGCACGATGATCCGCACTATAAAAAAAATCACCAGATACTAAATTGCGTATACACATCTTTACGTGTAGCATCGGCTGACTTTTTATGCTCCATAAATAGATTATTATGCAACGGTAAACATTGCTATGCCGGGAATATGTCGTGAACTTCGACCGTAAATATGTAGCTACAGATAAAAATCGATGTGCATTCGCTTCGTTTTCTATGAAATGATACATTTCAGACGAACATTTATTTCACGTCGATCGCGAGAGAAGATCGTATTGTCTTCTTTTCAATGATTTATTTGGCTACGTCCGCGTCATTCAGCCTCGCGACAGGTGTGTGTCCAAAAGTTGCGACGGAAAAGCGGAAAGCGAAATTAGAATGACTTTCTGATCTTCCAGCTGTCGGCTACTTTTCGCGCGCGCGCGCACCCAGCTGCAAAATGTCTATTTGCATGTCCACTATTCGTCAACGATTCGCGGCTTCCAGCGTAACGCGCTCAGCTGTTATTTATCATCGACAGGAAGCCGTCACAAGTACTTTTCGAAAAATCTCTTTACGTAACAGCCACTCGAAGTTTCGAGCAGACGATGCCTGCGTGAAAACTGGATCAGTTCGACCTTCGGCGATGCCATTATCAACCGAAGATATCGCTACAATAAAGCCACGGAATTACTACAAACTTCATTCTTAGCGCCGACAAGACGATAATCCGACACTAAAATTTAACGCTAGAACTATCGAGCCTCAAACGCGACTAACGTATACTGTTTTATAAGAATAACAAGATTGGATTTATTTATACTTTTCTACGGTTTTTCGTTATAATATATGCTTCGTTGAAGAAGTTTTCGTATAAAAATGTCTAACAAAAATATTTTTACAGCATCAGAAACTGTGGAAGAAGAAATCAAAAACCAGTCGTTTTGACTGTTTTTTTAGTAATTCTAGTGTTAAACATAACTAGTAGAACGATTGTAAAGTTTCGATAAATTACATTTTAGCCAAATAAAAATTATTACAGAAGAAGAACATTTCCGAGTGTCTTCTGTTAGCTGGGAATTTTTATTTAGCGAAAAGATAAAGAATAATTGGTCTGCGGATTTTATGCATTTGTGACGAAGACGAATAAACGCAATTTAGAACAGTGAGCGAATTCGAGTAATTGAATTGAATAAAATAATTAGAGAACTGAATCGCATCTATGTTTTGCATTCGACGCGTACAAAATTCCTATTCTGCATAGATATCGCGATAACAAGTCAAATTCACAGACGAATAAATCGAGAGCTTAATGTAAGATTCTCTGTTGCGGTTAAATAATAAATAAATTACATTTTAGCCAAATAAAAATTATTACAGAAGAAGAACATTTCCGAGTGTCTTCTGTTAGCTGGGAATTTTTATTTAGCGAAAAGATAAAGAATAATTGGTCTGCGGATTTTATGCATTCATGACGAAGACGAATAAACGCAATTTAGAACAGTGGGCGAATTCGAGTAATTGAATTGAATAAAATAATTAGAGAACTGAATCGCATCTATGTTTTGCATTCGACGCATACAAAATTCCTATTCTGCATAGATATCGCGATAACAAGTCAAATTCACAGACGAATAAATCGAGAGCTTAACGTAAGATTCTCTGTTGCGGTTAAATAATAAATAAATTACATTTTAGCCAAATAAAAATTATTACAGAAGAAGAACATTTCCGAGTGTCTTCTGTTAGCTGGGAATTTTTATTTAGCGAAAAGATAAAGAATAATTGGTCTGCGGATTTTATGCATTTATGACGAAGACGAATAAACGCAATTTAGAACAGTGGACGAATTCGAGTAATTGAATTGAGTAAAATAATTAGAGAACTGAATCGCATCTATGTTTTGCATTCGACGCGTACAAAATTCCTATTCTGCATAGATATCGCGATAACAAGTCAAATTCACGGAGGAGTAAATCGAGAGCTTAACGTAAGATTCTCTGTTACGGTTCTCGACGCGTAAAAGATCGGGAGAAAATTAATTTCGTGGGATCGCGAGACTGCACGCTATACTTCCGCGACCGTGTCTGACCAGCGCACACCGTTTCTACTTAGCGCAGACACGAATTTCCGCGCACCGAACGAATGCGAGAACAGTTTCCTGTTTACGAGCGGTTCCGACCCGTTCTCGCGCAATCGTTTAAACAAAGGAAACAATCTGTTGTTGGTGCGTGTGAAATTGATTTTCAGGCTAGACGCGTCGAGAAGCCAAGGCTCCTTCTTTATCGTGGGGCGATCGTAAAACGGGAACAACACGCACAACAACGAGACGGGGACTCTGTTCGTTAACAGCACCCGCTGTTTCTGCAGTCAGTGAACGATAAGAAAGCGTGCAACAAAAACGATGCAGAGGATGCCGTAACGTCGGAAGCGTCGCGTTACCGAACTGTTTTCGTCCGACGCAGATAACGGCCGCCGAAGATCGCGAAAATTCAATGAAAATAATAAGAAACCACGCACGTCGACGACGTTTGTGCATTCGGGCCGCACGTGGCCGCATAAACGCTCGCATAATAAATCCTATTTATTCTTGTTTACCGCAATTCGCGTTTCGTTTGAAGCCGCGAACAGCATAAACACGTCGCGTTTGCTTTGCCGTCGCGGCATTCGGCCCGCGAAAATCTGCCTCGAGCCAATGCAAATGAACGGGCGCCGATAAAGAAAAAGAAGAAGAAAACAATTGGAATTTAAAAAGGATAATGAAAACGCAAAACAACACCGTAGATTATATTTTACGAGAGAAAAATACGAGCGGCTTATCGGCTCTATTGACGTCACGCTGTTCGAAACTATCTCTGCAATTCGGCGCAGCGGATCGTTCAATAACGCTTTGTTTTTGTTAACATTAAGTTTTTCTTCGCGTATGAAAAATATGCCGCGTTTCGATCCCTTCGCTTTCCCGTCGTTTTATGCGATCGAGATCTCGCGCAGAGCATGGTTTGCCGGCCGAGAAATGAAAATAAAGATTGCGAGGACGGTCTAAAATGCGCCGGTTTCGACGACGCCGGTTTCGGCGGTGGCAGAGCAGTGCGACAACGACGGCCAGAGTTCCGCGAATTATTTTGGCAACGGCCCAGCAACGTACGAAACCGGCCAATTGGACGAGTTTTCCGCGAAAAGAACTGTTACGACGAACGGGTCTTCCCGAGTGTCTTGCAGGATGTCCGAGTTACACAGCAACCGGGACAATCTGGCTCTCCTGGATCACAGCATCGCCATCTTGTTTCCGGTAAGGGAGACGTGCTAAACACCTATGCGAACACCGATCCCGTTTTTACGAACGGTCGAGAAGTTTCTGCGCCGACTACGGCATCGATCTAGTCGAATTTAGGGTCGCAGTAGAGACTCTCTTATATCCGACGGTTTATTTTTAATATATCCTCTGGTACCAAACATTCTACGAATATTTATCTATAAGTAATATTTATCTAGTAATATTTATCTACTAAATATTTCATTCGTGTTCTCAAGCAGGTGATAATGTATTTGAGTAATACAATGTTTATTTTATTTTTTTGTTTATTATATTTTTTATTTTACGTTTCGGTTTTTTATTATTCTTATTTTTCGCAACGAAAATGAATGTTCGGATAAGGGAGTTTCTATTGTACTTAGAAACGGAATTTTTCGATATTGTTTAACATTAACTCCAACGATGGGTTTCCGATTTTTTTGTTTAGAATTATTGAAATTCCTAAGATGATGGATCGAATCTATTTTTTTCAATCACATTGTGATAATAATTCAAAAATCTTGGAATTCTCGCGAGAGGTCAGAGACTTTCAGCGTATCGGTTTCGCGGCGATCATTGATTGCTTTCCCGTTTCGGTCTGGAAAACTTTTCAGCGTTGATCGACGCGTACGAAGTTGCAATCGGCAAGGAAGACGACTCGCCTCGACGAAGATAAAGGAACAGTCTCTTCTCATTCAACCAGTTTTTCTCGGTTCATGAATATTTCATCGCGCAATCGTTCCATACATCATCGTTTAGTTACGCGTCGACTTACAAACATAAAGACGCCGATTATTACAGAAAGATTCTACTAATCGTTCCTTAAGCGCAATCGTTTTCTCAAGAATTCAGCATGAAACTTCCGAAGAAATCAGATTGCAAGATAACCGCGAAGTTTCCGTCGTAAATATTAAAAATTTAATGAAAACAGAAAAATCGTAAATTTTTAATTTCATCAAAACAGCGAATAAACGAATTACAAAAGCGACTGCGTTCTCCGGAACGAGGTCTTGAGGAAGCAACCGGAAGTCCTCCGGTTGGCAGGTCGACCGCCATCTCGCAGCAACTCGTCGAACCAGCCTGTCCTCGTTCGCATGGTCGATAACACAGGCGTCGTCGAGGACGCGTGGGTGGTGAACAATAAATGTTAACAAACGAGTATCAGAGTGTTCGCGCTGTTTCCTCTCGAGAACGGCTCTCTTTCGAGGTCGCTATGGCGATCGACGGTGGGAAGGGAAGAGGCGACGATTAATGATCGGGACGCGTGCCGATGGACCACGTGTTATGGGGGATGCAACCCCGTTGCCGGATGCACGTGACCGTCCGCAGGGCTTCGAGCAACCGGTGCCATTAATTGGATCACGATCACGAGCTCCACTTTTAAGGTCACCAGATTATCGGAACAATGTCATTCGTTGGTCGAAGCCCTAACAGGAACGATGGATTTCACCCACAAGCGAGTCTTCTACATTCTGTTGACGATCCTGGACCCGTTGGTGACGGAACCGGTCGACGATACCGTCGAGGATGAGACATAATCGCTGACCAACTCCAACCGACCTGGAAATTCGTCGATTGATATCAGACTGTTAAAAAAAAAGAAAAAAGCCAACGTCTCACCGTGTGTTCGCACGTTGATCGCGTCTCGTCGGTGTGCGCCGAATTGACCAGCATGAAATCGATCAAGTGCCGCAGATCCCGATCCACCAGTGACTTTACTAACGTGAATCTGAACGATCTCGATGACTTGTTGCACGGGAAGCGGATGAAACTGTCGAAAACCTCGTTTCGCGTAAGTTACGTGGATAGGTGATCGTTGGTACAGGTATAGTAATCGTAACCCGGGCCGCAGTTATATCGACGCGAAACGACCGGCATTCTCTGCGCAGAAGTTGAACGTTTCCTTTACTACGTTGTTCTTTTAAGCGAATTTAAGGCTGATATTAATATAATACGGAATCTGCGGTTCCAGGGAACAGTTTATGTGAACTCGTTTTGAATTTTGTGATATTCAGTGTAAATAAATTCTCCGTGATTTTCCGTTAGCTTGTGAACGAAGATGGACAATTTGAGAAAAGGAGATACGATTATTCGAGGCTCGAGGCTCATTTTTATAGTTGCCGATTGTCAACGATTATAAAAACGAAGTGCAAGGCTCAAATAATCGTGTCTCCTCTTCCTAAATTGTCCATTTTTGTTTACAAGCGAAGGAAAATTAGGGAGAGTTTACTGTATGTCCAATTTGTCGCTATTGCCGTTAACAATTCGAAGTGTCCTGTAAAAATGGTTAGTCGCGCTAAATGTGAAATTAATTTATATTATAAATTTATATGTGTATTATATATATAATATTTTATTAATATATATTGATAGTATATATTAGTATATATTTTTTATTAACATATATATTATACAATTATATTATATATATAATATATTATTAATATATATTATATAATTAATAACATTATATAATTTAGTCGCGCTAAATCTGATATTAATTTATATTATAAATTTATATGTGTATTATATATAATATTTATAATATATATAATATATTATTAGTATATATTATACAATTATATTATATATAATATATTATTAATATATATTATATAATTATATTATATATAACATATTATATACATTATATAATTTACATCATACATAATTTCAATTCGCAGTTGGTCGATCCTGAGGGCTGTTCGAACGATTCCAAGGAGAAGAAGCAGCCTGCGAAGGACTCCAAGGACAATAACCACTGTCCAAACTGCGATTCCTCGGTGTGGATGAGATCCTGCGAGAAAGAAGTGATAGATCCATTATCCGGCAAAGTGACCGGCACGATTCCACCTTGGCTGAAGGGTACATTGCTCAGAAACGGACCCGGCAGCCTGAAGGTCGGCGAGTTCAGCTTCAACCACCTGTTCGACGGTTCGGCTTTGCTGCACCGGTAAGTCAAGGGATCGATGCTGGCACGATGCAGTGGTCGTGTGTCTTGAGAGACCGGCGTAGGAACAAGGAAAGGAACGCAGCAGCCACAAATGTGTGCTCGCGGCGGCGAGGAAGGGTTAAAGAAATTAGCTGGGCTGACGAAACACGGGTATCATCAATGTGTTATCGATCATCCGGAAGCCACACACCGGCTACCGTTAAATCCGTGGACCGTCGCTAAACAACAATTACGAAGACCGGCGCGATTAACATCGAAGGGACACGTTCCCGTGTGGAAGACGATCGGTGACGTTTTCGGTCTTCCATTCGCGTCTCATCTTTTTTTAATCAGCTGCGCTTCAAGTTCAAGGTCGGATCTGCACCGCACCGGCTTCGACCGTGAATAGTTAATCGTTTTCTTCGTTCCTTCGCACGGAGAATTCGGCGACTTCGAAAGAAGCTGGCTTATTCTATTACCCGCGGTAAAATGTATTCGAATACTTTTTAAAACGTAATAATATTTGTAAAGCTTGACTAAATGACTTTAATGTCTTTTTTAACGTTAAGGGAATGATTAAAATAATTTCTTTTAATTTTGCTATTATATATACTTGGAATGATAAATAAAAAAAATAAAAAGCTTTGGTTTTTTAATTTTAGAAATATTGCCTTTTGTATTTCGAATTGAAATAGCCGACCGAATAAAATGATCGGTTTCAAATTTCTTGCTTTAAAGTTACTGAAATTATAAAGACTTCCTTGTAGAAAATAATTAATAATTAAATATAATATATAAATAAATATAATAATTAATATATAATATAATATTAATATATAATAGTTAATAATAAATATAATAATTAAATAAATATAGTCTTCTCGTTGCTATTAATTATTGTGTATTAATAACTTTTAGGGCAGGGTAGGTTTGGTCGATTGTTGAACTGAATAAAAGCGTACGGTTGTCGCCGATATCGTTGCAGATTCGCGATTTCGAAGGGCAAGGTGACGTACCAGTGCAGATTCGTCCAGACCGACGTGTACAAGAAGAACAAGGCTGCCCAGAGGATAGTGGTCACCGAATTCGGGACGAAAGCGGTGCCTGATCCTTGCCAAACAATCTTTCAAAGGTCAGAATCGATATCAGAAACCCGTGAATCCTTCGAACAGCCGAAGAAAACAGAAAATCGATCTTTCTTCAGGATCGCGGCGGTGTTCAAGCCTGGCGAGGACTCTGACAACTCGATGATATCTGTCTACCCTTTTGGAGACGAGTTTTACACGTTCGCAGAATCCGCTGTGATCCATCGTATCGATCCCGAGACTTTGGAGACCACTGGCAAGGTTATTGATTCTTCTAATTGATTCTTCTTTCATCGATTTTCCTTTGTCTCTTTTTTAGGCTGATTTTTAGCTTTCAGAATCTTTTAATATGGTTTTAGGGTTGCGATTGATTTACTGCGATTTTGTTCGTCCAGGTGGCAGTGTCGGATTACGTTGGCATAGTGAACCATACGTCCCATCCCCATGTGATGAACGATGGCACGGTTTATAATATGGGGATGAGCCTAACTCCTCGGGGACCGATGTACAATGTAGTGTGCTTCTCGCCGAGTTGCCTTACCATCGGTTAGTAAACATTATTTAATCAGTAGACTGTGGATCTTTGTGCCAAAGAAAAATAAAAATCCATGTTTCTTGCAACAGAGATGCAGAACATTTTTATTTTTCATAAATTATGTATTATAATAATAAATATTATAATGTATATTATATTATGATATTATACAATATTATATATTATTATTATTATATTATATATTATATTATTATATTAATTATTATAATATATATATTATATTATATATTATTATTATTATATAATATTAATATTATATTATTATAATACTATAATACTATAATTATTGTAGTTATTATTATTATTATATATTATAATTAATTACTATAATACTATTATAATACTATATTATAATAATAAATCGTCTTCGGTAATTGCAAGATGCAAAAACTACGTAGACATTTAATTCTTTTTTTCATCAGTTTAATGAGTTGATAATAACTTGACCGCGAATATTTATGAAAAATCAAAATATTCCGCATCTTTGTTGCAAGAAACATGGATCTCCATTTCTCTCTAATAGGTTTAACAGGTTGAAAATGGTGTATCGGAACCCTTTAATTTTTAATTTCAATTTTAATTTCACTTTTAAATCGCATCTACTCATTTTCGTCATGAACGCATAAAATCCGCAGTCTAACAACTATTCCAATTGCAAGTTCTCCATGCGAATGCACGTTTTTAGACGACGCTGGAGAAGAGAAGGAGTTGTCAATGTTCGATCAGGCCACCATAGTGGCCACAGTTCCATCCAGGTGGTTGCTGAACCCCTCCTACATGCACACGTTCGGCATCACCGCAAACTATTTCATATTCCTCGAACAACCCCTAGCAGTGTCTCTGACCACTATACTGTCCTGCAAAGTGAAGCAGGAACCGATGCGCGCAGCTTTAAAGTGGCACGAGAACGAGAACGTAAGCCGATCTTCCATCGAAATTGTAAATTGTGATTGTAATAAATGAAATTTGTAAATATTGACGATTAATCGGTGGACAATTAATTTTTCAATCGTCTATTCCAGACCCTTATACATCTGGTTTCAAGGGAAACGGGCCAGCTCGAGAGAACCTTCGTCAGCGAAGCATTCTTCTATCTTCACATCATCAACCAATTTGAAACACGCGATCACGATTATGTGGTTCTCGATATCTGTTGTTACCGTGATTCGAAGATGCTGGACTGCATGTTCGTCGATGCAATGAAGGTACTCGATGAACATTCATTTAAAATAACATCTTATTTTTCATTCTGTCTTCTGCTAAATTATACTGATTTGCGAGGGCGTCCGACTCAAGGAGGAACGAACTACTTGACCCGCTCATAAAAAAGTCTGTTCGATTAATTTAGCGTACGTTCTTCAAATGAATTTACTTCTTGTCGTAGAACCTGCACGAGAATCCTGACTACGCCAAGATGTTTCGCGGCAGACCGCTGCGGTTTGTCCTGCCGATGAACCGTCCAGAACCAGACGTCCCGGTGGAGCAGAATTTAATCACAGTGAACACTGTGAACCAGGGTCTGGAATCGTTCAAGGACGTGGACGAGTCGCGACAGGACGACGCTGCACCAGACTCGACCTCGACGAACGAGACTTCAGCTGACAAAGACGAGAAAACCGACTACAGAAATGTTCTCGCGAGGAAGGCGACTGCACACAGACTTCCCGACGGCAACGTTTTCGTGAAACCAGAGCTGCTCTGTGATTTAGGGTGCGAGACACCGAGACTGAACTATGACTGCTTCCTGGGCAGGGAGTACCGATATTTTTACGCGATTTCCAGCGACGTCGACTTGGAGAATCCAGGAACGGTTCGTAAAGCTGAATACCCTCTTCTTCTTCTTCAGGTTTTATAAGCTTTCTTGATTGGCGCAACGAAGGTTTAACCCTTTGCAACAAGATTTCTTTCGTAGCTACGTTGATCAGCAATTTCAGTACCGACTTCGAGAATCGAATGATTAAAATCGAAAGTTCAAATTCACGACAGGAAATATTAGCTCAACTATTTTGCATTCTAAAAATCCTAATATTGTATTGCAAGAAATCCTGATTTGCTCAATACACAGGGTGTTCCATAATTATGTTGACACCCGGAAAGGGGTGAGTCCTGAGGTCATTTGAAGATTGGTGCGACACTCGACGTGTTAATAATTTCCCTAATAATAATAATAATTGCCTAATAATAATAATAATTGCCTAATAATAATAATAATAATTCTTAATAATTTCTCTAACGAGACAATTGCCATTTCTTGTATGTCTTCATTTACTATCGGTCCTAGACTTTGATAACAGAAGAATCAAGTTCTGTTACAAATTCATATTTCCTGCATGAAATCTGCATCACGAGTCTGACTCGTTATAGTGCAAGGGGTTGACATTAATTTCCAATACGTCACATTCATTTTCAGCTTATCAAGGTGGACATCTTGAAGAAGACGAGGAAGACATGGCAGGAGAAGAACGTCTACCCCAGTGAGCCCATCTTCGTCCCCGATCCGAACGGAAAGGTACTTTCTCAATAAATTAATTGATACACTTAAAACACTGGAACTACCTCAAAACGACTGTGCCCCTAATTTCTCTTTTACAATCGCTGATATTATACAGATGTTTCTACGAGAAACTTTTAGATGAACTGCTTCATTCAAGCATATACATTATAATAGAAATCCCGTTTAGGGTTTGGTAGTTCCAGAGTTAATGGGCCTTATGCTCGAACAATGGTGTCTTCAAGGATGACTTAAACGTTACAGAACGAGGACGATGGCGTGGTCCTGAGCTCCATAGTGTGGTCGAACAAGGAGTCGCAGGTGGGCCTGTTGGTTCTAGACAGCGTGACTATGACAGAGATCGCGAGGGCCACCTTCGAGGTGCCTGGCCCGGTGCCAAAATGCTTACACGGCTGGTTTGCCTTGGGCAAGTAGAATAAACTCCGATTACAAAGCGGCGAGTATTCTTTACCGAAAAACGTGACCTAGATATATCGCTGGCTGGCTTGCGCGGAATATGTATGTATTTTACATCGATCGACATCGCAATTTGTGTACGCTTTGACTCTCTTCCGTACCGAGCTTTAGTATTTTTCTATGTTAAATAACCGACTCGTTAATAGCGCTCGGCCGATCAACCCTCGGACGGTTCCGCCTGGGTAATTAATGTCACACAACGCGAGACAGTCGCTCCAGAAAGTCGCTGTACACTTTCTCGATTTTTGACAAATTGTCGACATCGAAACTGTCATAATTTCGTAAAAAGAGGTCGTACGGCAATGTAAGCTTGGACTCATTTTGAAGCTCGAAGCTTCTACTTTTGCTGTGCATAGTTCGTTTTCTTACGACACGTTGATGTATAATAAAGCAGGTGCGAAATTGGAGATATGCTTCTTCTTGGAAATCTTACAGATTGAAAAGTTTGTAATTTTTCTCGCAATTGACCTTAACACATAGATTACAGGATCGATGTATCCTCTTTACAACGATCTGTTAAACTTTGGCGTACGATTTTTTTTTTAATCGCTTTATCGGGCTTCAAGTTTACCGTGAGTCCAGAATGATTATATTACGAAATTATAGCAGTTCAAATGTCGACAATTTGTTGATCTCTTTCCTCCATGGGAGAAGAAATATTTAAAAATGTAGAGAGAATTTATGTTACCGACTGGTTACACTATGTGATTTGTTGAAAGTCCAAAGACCAGGTGAATCGATTGTGGAAGAGTAGGGTCAGAACAGACCCGGGTCTGTCCGAGGGTGGACACAGTTTTTTCGGCAAGCGAAATGGCGACGGGGACGAGCATCGACAACCCGGCGCGTCGTGGATCTTCGTATAAATATCGACACAGCACAATATGTAAATAGTATAATAAATTATTTAATGTCTTCTCCCGAATTGTACAGATTGTACGGATAAACTCGGCGGCCGTCGAAGCGTCGTCTACGGCCTGTAGTGAAACGCGCGGCGAGATAGATTTACAATAAAATGGGATGCATCGCGAAGTTGTTCGTCAAGATGGAATGTGTCTTAAATTAATTAATTGGACGGTGGTGGGCCGCCTCTGGTCCTAGATATAACACTGAAAGACGTATCTGGTTCATCTGTAACGATTAATTAAGACATCGTTGTTCCTTTTCTTTATTTATCGATTATCGCTACGTCATTAAAATATCCTCTAACTAGAACGATGCCCCCTCTCCGCTCCTCGACACCATCGTCCGTATTCAATTTGATCTGGGAGGGGAGCATCGACGATCATCGTGAGACCGCGAGGATCTAACAGCAAGAACAAATATTGTGCTACGATAGATCCGTCGCGATCTCGCGAGGACAGGAAATATAGATCTCTCTAGATTACTCGACGAATCTCCGCGCGGTTCATTAACGATTAACAATTAGAATAAATAGGTTGGCACAACCATGGTTAGACAGTTACAAGCTAGAGCACTCTGCGAGTCCTGGATCCTCGTTCCTCCTCGATCGATCGTCGAACACGCTCCTCACGGAACGCTATACATTATTGATCACCCGGCCGTGATCCACGTAGCTGTCGAACAATTGTTCTCTACGATCCGATCGCTCCTGAACCACCGTCCGTCTCTCCCCTTTCTCTCTCTTTCTCTCTCTCTCTCTCAGTTTCCCTTTTCGATATTATAATGGCCACCGATGGAGCATCCGGTTGTTTAGCATGGCGACCACGGGCGTCGAGGAGGATCTTTTGGACACTGACTTCATCGCTCTCACACTCTCGCTCTCACACAAGCCTAACTTCCTTTGTTAACGCGACTCGAGGATCATTCCTTGCGGTTTACCGGGGAAGGATCTACACTTAGATCTTTGCAGAGGATCACATCCTTCTACGATTAGTGGTTTCGGACTGCTTCAGACTCTGTCTGCCAACGACCTGCTTCTCAAATGTTGATACCCTAAGTGTTGACTTCTTGGAGGTTCTGGTAACTGATGGCTAAATATAGTCTGTACTTGGTACTTAACGTTGGTGTCCATGGAATAAACGCGAAAAGCTTCTAAGTTAACACTGATACTCTATGTGTGTTCCTCATTACAGTTGCAATACGGTCTCGACAACAAGTCCCGGTTCTATAAACAAGCTACCCTAATAAATTCTAAACTGATCACCCTTAGCACCGATAATCTAAACGTTCTCAAAGACCTCTGGAAGCTATCTGCTATCTTGGAGCGTCCCGTCGTTGTTCCGATGCATCGCCCAGTCATGGAAACGCCGAAGCAGTGTCCCCACCACAGAATCCTGATCCCGGAGGTCCCAGCGATGATCTACAGCAGGCTACGCGTCGAATCTAAATCCAAAAGCCGTGATGTACGTTCCGTGGTACTTGCGGTCCGGAAGGAAGCCTTTAAGACGCGGTTTTCTATCAATCCTGTCCTCATTTAAGTACGAGAGGAGCGTTCGAAAGCGATCCACCGCTGGCGACTGGTTTGCTACTCGAGTGTTCCGGAACTGTCGAATGGGTCGCGGAAGGAAGAGGATTCATCTCTAATTAAAAAGGTCTCTCTTGTCGTTCAGGGTCGCGTTGCCTGGCCGGTTCGGCTCGGCGACTATCACATGTTTGCTTCTACTTATGTCTCTCTCTCTCTCTTTCAGATTCGTTTACTTTTCTTTCCAATTCACTTCCTCTCTTTCTCTCTCTCTCTCTCTTTCTTTCTTTCTTTCTGTCTCAAGTATCTCTCAGACTTTCTCCACTTTCTCGCACTCGACCGAGGCGATGGAATTCATTGTGCTAGCGTTCTTGCTCTCGGTGTCCGTCTCGCTTTTCGCTAGACTAGAGCTAGACACGGCGATGTGGGAGTCCTGGTGAGTCGGCAGGATTCCGGCGTTTGCATCCTCTATCGCTTTCCTCAACTGCAATTGAATTAGCGGTGTTTGAATTCTCAGTAGACGGATGAAGATTATGTGGGAAGGTTCTGCTTTTCTGGTGGGATTGATCTCACTTTTCTTGTTGGATAGTGCGAGGAGGAATGAGTGCTTGAATCCATAGCGGGTTCGTGTTCATAGAGGATCAAGGATCGGCATTGTTATCAGGATTCTGTGCAATTAGTGTTAAGATGAACGATTGAATCGTTTTTGTGTTGATGCTAGATGAACTAGAGTACCCTATGAGTATTTCCATCAATACTAAGTGAGCTAGGATTAGAAGCTGGGCCCATTTCATGGAAATGATCTGTAGCGCTAGATGAAGTAATTTTGTTTCACGTACCTCTTTGAGCCCCACAACCCCAACTAGCCTTCCAATAGCAGTCACATACGCATGGTTCACCCCTACCATGCTGAAAAGGCTGTGCACCTTCAGCAAGGACGTCCTTTCAACCAGCTGGAAGGGCGCAGGGTCGATGTGACACCTGGAGAAGTCGACCTCCAGCGCCATCTCGCTCTCCTCCCATCGTTTCTGGTCTTCCGTTGACATGTCTATCACTCTTTCCCTTGGCTGGCAACAAGAAAAGAGTTAAATACAGATCAGATTCAAGGTTAAAGTACAAGCTCACCAGTTGAACTTTCTTCGAGGTGGCTGGACTAGGTGCCAACATGGGCGTGTGCGATTGTACATTAATTCCATCCTGACTCTCCCTTCTTGTCGCTCCCCCTGATCCTATCTCTGGGTCTGGGTCCACGTCCTGCAGAGTGGCCGACTTCCTGAAGATCGCCTCGAAGGCCAGACGTATCCTGGAACTAGAGAATTGAATTTGAATGAAATTTCTCGTCTAGGTCGTTCTTCAGCAGTGTGCCATTGAGGATTAAGGTTGTTAGGAAATATTGAAATGATGATGAATATCAATTCCAATCATCATCATCATCATCATCATGAACCATTATCAGTCCATAAAATAGTCCAGTTAACGGCTTTAATTACATTCTCTCGTACCTGCTCTCAGCTCCTGTGACCGTAGTGTACGGCGTAGCAGCTGGACTGACCAGAGGGCTGAATCCCTTCAGGGTGAAGGAGTTCGTCTTTTTCAAGATGGACTTTTTCGGCTGCGAGCCGAACACCGGCGAGTGGTATGTGTGCTGAGGCAAAACGGAATTGATCGTGTGAAATAACAGGAGGAAGAGAAAGAGAGAGAGGAAAAAAAGGAGGCTGCCGGATGACGTAGGCGGCTAGTTAGGCGAGCAAATATACACAGTTCGCGGGAAATGACGTCAAACGGGCGTGGGCGTGACTCACGTGATCGGGCCCGGTGCCGTTGTTTGGCGACATCGTTAGATCGTTGACACTTTGTCTTTGCATCTTCAGGATGTCCGGCGCTGGGATCACCTCGAACCGAGACGGTCTTCTAGTCCTCTCCTGGTCCCTCAGCTGACGTTCCATCTCCTCTCTGGCCCTCTCTTCGGCCTCCTTTTGCCATTTTTGGGCGACCTAATCGATCACGAAATAGAGCACTTCAGGCTAACTTGATTTTTTATTTAATTTCAGAGAAACGAGTGCTTCCTGAAGTGTTTGATATAATATATAGAATCACTTTGATCGCTTACCTGCAGCCTCCTCTCGCGTCCTATATGCTTCTCGATCAGCTTGATCAGCTCCAGCCTCTGGATCGACCCGAGCAGGATCATCGAGCCAGGATTGTCGACCAGCGGGAATCCTCGGAGCTTGCGGTTTTCCTTCAAGATCTCCTTCAGCCTCTGATACGTGATCCCGTGCCAGATGTACTTGATCTCGCGGACCATGAAGTCTTCCACGTAGACGTTGTACATACCTAGCGGAACGAACGCTGTCACTAGCGAGCTCTATTTCGGGGCCACTGACGCATTATAAATAGAAGAATATTCCATAGATTCAATTACCCGGCCAAGGAGCTTCGTCCGCGAGGCTTGTTAATAAACGGGACAAATGTTAGTTCGGGATCGAAAATAACGCGGGTGCTAAACATAATCTAACACCAGACACTGCTAGAGAATTCACCCTGATTAGATCGACTTGAACTGCACACGATTTGCAGCGTTCTCTGTTCAACCGGTTAGCTGTTGCAATCTTTTCGAAAAGTGCGCAAGTTGCTGCAATTATGCTCTGTATATGTTCGATTTTCTCAACATTTTGTATAAATGTAACACTTATACAATATCTCATTTAATTATCAAAGTATATATCCTTTTATTAGCTAGTTAATTGTCTTCGATGACTATACTCGTCAGAAACAACTAACTAGTTAAACACCGTCTTATTAAGTCGCGCTTAAGAAACTTCTAAATAATATTTTGTATAAATATAACACTTATACAATATATCATTTAATTATCAAAGCACATATCCTTCTATTAGCTAGTTAGCTGTCTTCGATGACTATACTCGTCAGAAACAACTAACTGGTTAAACACTGTCTTATTAAGTCGCGCTTAAAAAACTTCTACATAATCTAAACGATCTCGTCTGGGGTCTTTTTCCTGGCACGTCGAAACAGGACCATTGAATTTAGGCTAGTTACCGGAGCTAGAAGGCAACAGATCGGGCAAGTACGGCAGCTTCTTGATCAGAATGATGCTGTCGTAGATACTAGGCTGCAGGAGAGCTGCGATCGCGTTGCTGATCAGCACTGCTATCATGATGGGGACGATGTGAGTGATCTGACCGGTCATCTCGAAGACTATGACACTGACAGAGATGGTGTGGGTCACTGCTCCCGAAAACGCTGCGGCTCCGACGGTAGCATAGCCTCCTGAAAAATCACCCAAGATCCTACATGCCGATTCAACACCCTCTTTCGCGTTCACAAACAATTCTACACGATTCTGATCGACAATCTTGATAGATCCAGAAAGGATTACCTGGAACTATGGGAGTGATTATGCCACCGTAACGGACACCGGTCGGAAACCACAGAGCCATAGCCTCGCCGACAGCTCTTCCAAGAGCTGCACCGATCTTGAAGACCGGTATGAAGATCCCAGAGGGGACGGGCACCGTCGAGCTTATAATGGAAAAGATGAACTGAAATCAAAGGCCCTTTGGTCGACTGAGCACACTCTCCGAGAACGTTGATCCAGGTCGTCGCGGATCTTAGAGATCGACAGGCGAATCCTTACCGTGAACGCGACGAAACCGAGGAGACCGGTGAACACGTCCGTGTACGCCGTCGACCAGTGCTTCACCATGTTCATCTCCTCGACCCCGAGCTCCTCTTTGGTCCAGCTGAAGTTGGTGAACAGGCCGTATACTTGGTCGTGGGTGTTCAGATCGCCGGCCATGAACTGGCCCAATCCCAGCGGAAACGAGACGGAGGAGACCAGCAGCGAGACGATGCCGGGGTATAAAAAACGACTGGAATTGGTTTGACGTTGTTTGAGCATAACATGTCTGCCGTTTGGTCGAGGTTTCGAGGAAAATTCAGAGAATTTTTCAAGATCTTGCGGTACTGTGAACGGCGACGATGAAGCGAAGTTGGACGATGGTTTGAGAATGTTTGACAGTGTTGTAATAGAAGTAATTTGGATTAGTATCGTTGAGTTGGGGATGCTTGATAGAGAGGTATAGTAGAACAGATTGGTGGACTTTATACAGTTCTGTGACAGATAATTGCGTGTCGTACTAAGTAATAATTTAAGGATGTTTGGCAGAGTCGCAGAACGATTACATGGATCACAGAGAATCTTAACAGTAGCCTAAGTACCGCAGAGCAATTGATGAAAACAAAATTGGCACACGGCTATTTAATTAATGGCACATTAATGGCCTAATTAATTAATGGCACACGGCTACTGAAACAGCAGCCCAGAGAACAGAATAAAAAGCACTCACTTTTTCTGCAGGAAGCTGTTCATGCTCTTGTTCTTTCTCATGAAGATCACGTACTGTCTGTGCAGCCAGACATAGAACGCGCCGCCGAGTCCGCTGCCAACTCCGATCAAGGCAAAGACGAACAGCTCTTGCGGGTCGAACGGGAAGTCCATGGTAAAATTGGTGGCGAACATCGCGGTGATGGTCTCCTCCCTTTGGAACCAGATGGCCAGCAATCGGAACATCGTGGCTCCGCAAACAGCCGCGAAGAATCCTCTCCAGTAATTTCTCACGGCGAAGTAGACCGTGGTGACCTCGATGCTGAAGAGGACACCGCCGATCGGCGCGGCGAAACACGAGGCAACTCCAACCGCACAGGCTGCTGCCAACATCTCGCAGTTCCTGCTCTCGTTCTCGTAGATCCCCTGGAAGCTGGTCACCAACTTCGACAGCAGCGTTGCTACTATGCTGGCGATGTGGACGAACGGACCCTCCTTGCCCAGGGGCAGGCCGGAACCCAAGGTCGCCGTCAGACCTATCACCTGTTAGGAATTTGGTCAGGTCTAAACGGCGTGGAACAATTTGCTACCTTCGGTGGACCCTTACGATTAGAAGAAGGGTACTTTGGTAGCTATCTTAATGAGCTAGAGGGCAGCTAAGCTTGTCTATCCATCTTCGAATAATTTGCTACCTTGGCAACTATTTAAATAAGCTAGATGATAGTCTAAGCTTCTGCAGCTATCTTCGAATAAGCCTTGAGGCGCCACTTTCGCTCGTTGTTCGAGGAAGTCGTTATTCGAATATAGTCGCCGCGCTGGAAAATTCATTTTGGCCAGCGAATCAACCCTAATTACCGCGGAAGCAATCGCGTCACCGGAGTGTCGCCGACCGTGACGACGCAGCGGAGATCAAGAGACGAGATGGGAACGCGAGCTAACCTTGGCGATCAGGGTGCGGAAGGTCAGGTACTCTTTCAGGGCGACACCTCTGAGGATGGTCTTCATCTCCGGGATCCCGGAACCAATGCTCTGAGGAGCAACGATGTGTACGAATCCCGCGCTGAACAGGATCAGGCAAACCGGAAGCGACACCCACGCCACATACTGGAGCGCCGGATGCTGCGTAAGGTCCTGATAAAGCCATATCCTGGCTGGTGGAACGAGGACACACAGTTAATGGACTCGTCGAGTTCCGACGGGAAACAACGACGCGGAAAATTGGCAAAAAATCAATCTCGGAGTAATTAGGTTAGCGGGGCCGGGTTACTGTGGGGTGACCGATTGCTGTGCCTTTGGTTTGTTTCCGGGTATAATTAACTTTATATTTATCGAATAGTTAAATTTTCTAACTCTTTCAACTTGTTATTTTTTTTAATGAAGGATCTTTGTTTATTGAATGAAGATTTTTGACTTAAGAATAAACGGAGGAAGCAGTTTCTAATGATTGATTAAGGACGATTGTCGGATAGTAAAATCAAGTCTGGACTGACCGTTGTTGCACATGGAAATGCCACGATCCATGGCGTAGCTGATCAACGCCATGATGATACCTAACAGGGCCAGGAAGACCCAGTCCTCGCCTAATCTAGCTCCGGTATGTTTCCAGGCGAAGGCGAGCAGAGCGAGCAGCTTCCTGCAAAGAGGACCTCTCCCCGATTTCCGGAACTCCTCTTCTCTGCCCTTTTTATACTTCCGTTTGGCCTCATGGTACTTGAGCTTCTGAGCCTCTTCCTTCGCGTACTCACCCAGGTCTTTCGTATAGCGACCATACATCTAGATAGTCAATAAAATCCATCAGATTTCGATCGTTGAGTTCGTTCGATCGTTTGCACTCTGGCGGCGAGTTGTCTAATAAATTACTTGAGACAGCTTTTGAAAAGACTTCGGAGAATTAGTTGAAGGATTTCAAGTAGCAAGATTATAAATTTCAAGATTTAAGGATAAGAAGACGAGAGACTTTGGAAATTTAGATTCCAAGATCTCAGAGATCTCTGAGGATCGCTGAGAGCAGACTTCGCAGATCTCGGAGATTTCTGTTGATTTTGAAATCCGAAAGACTTCGAGATTGCGGCGTTCGAAGATCTAGCGATCTAGAGATCTGGGGATGAGGATTCATGCAGATTTGGAAATCGCGACACTTCGGAGGCGCTCAGAATTCGTTGCAACATGTTCGCCGCCAGTTTGCAAAACACAAGACGAAAATTTGTCGCCAAAGATCGCGACATGCACAAGTATGAAAATCATGTTCACACGTTAATTAGGTTTCGAGAGGACACGATGCAGTATCTAGCACGAATACATACCAAACGTGTACGATCCACGATCTGTCAGCACGATCCTCGAACTAGATCATTCACTCGTGGCACTGTGAGAGAGAAGCTTCCCCATAAATCCCAAAACAAAAACCTTGATAGAAAAAATAAAACTGTCGCGAATTAGGCTGCGGTTACCACGACGAAACTTTCATGGAAAATGAAAACAGGAACGAACTGGATCACGGTGTTCGATCGATTAACGTTCGATCGCACGACCGGCCAGAATACTATGGCATTAAAAATGCTCCGATAATGATCGATTCGTCATCTATCGGGGCTGGACATGATCGAACGGATCTCAGATTTATCTCGGGAGAATCGACAACCTTTTTTTTCACCGAGCTATATTTAAGTTGTTATCGAGTTCGATGGAAACGGAACGATCGCGCTCGTCGCGGCACAGAAAAAAAAAGAAGACGAGCGGGGATCTCGCGAAAAACTCGGCGTTCCGTGGGGATTCCGCGTGGAATTGGGTCGAGCGGGGCTCGGAACGATGGGAATTAGGCGATCTCGATGGTGTTAATGCGCGTATTATTTGGTGAGAATCGATATTCGACGGCGATAACTCATCGCCGATGTGATAAGGAATTATCGGGACAGAAATTTTTGGCGATACAATTGAGCGCTCTTGATTCCAGTCACATGCACAAGGCGATAGATAAACAATCTGGATTGTTCCTCGATCGTAAACATTATACACTTTCGCAGTAATTCCATATTGTCGCGTTAGACAGTGTCTTCGAAAACGATCGGGCACGATTTGTTTCGAATGAAACGCACAAAAAAGTTGTCTATCGCGAGTAGTAGACTGTGAAATCTAAAATATCAGAAAAGGATTCAATGAATTTAAGAATCTCTTCTTAAGAACTCTTAAGACTCTTTCAGTGCTGATTAAGAAACAACTACTTCTCTTTTATCTTTATCACGTTATATTATACTCGTATTATATGAATGCCATTCAGATTATTCTATAATACAGGTGCTTACATTATAATCATATTATAAATCACATAAAGATCGTGGCAGATCGAATAGTTAACCCACAAAAATGATTAAAGAAAGGGTAAATTATATAATATATCTATATCCATATCTGTAATATAATATATTATTAAATATACTATACAATATTATGTATTATTAAATATATTATACAATATTATATATATTATTAGATATATAATATTATATTATCTGTATTATTAAATATATAATATTATATTATGTGTACCATTAAATATATAATATAATATTATATGCATTATTATTATTATATATTACAGGTGATATAATAATTAATCTCAACGTTTTAGTATTCATTTACACGTTTGCAGACAAGTTAAAAAATGTAGTCGCCGACAACCCCAGGGGATTTACACAGAATCATCTGAGAAAATATACGTTTTAATTAACAGAACGAGAAACCGTGTTTTCTATCAAGTTACCTCGCAACAATCAAGCAACCGGGTGGTCAGTCAGCGAATAAAGGAAACGATTAACGCGACGAGGAGAACACGGGTTTCGCGATCGAAGGCACTCCAAGGAAAACAATGGAAGACCGCGGCGGCCGCAAGGGGAACGGGGCTGCGAAAGCTCCGAGCGTGTTCACTTACAAGATAGTCATCGTTACAGACGAAATAGGCTCGGTTGAGGACGGAAGCCGGCATGAAAGCTTGGCCGTGGATCCTCCGGAGCTCTGCCGACCGTTACGCTCGATCAGGTTACGAAGGACGAGGCGTTGCTCGTGCGAACAGAACGAAGATCGCACATTTTTTCTAGCGAGCCAGTCTACGAGGGTCCGGCCCGTCCTCGGCCAGTCGGCGGCTCGTTATAGATCGTTCACTGCCGACTAATTACTGCGTCATTGTAGCCGGGTGATGCCAGTCGCACACCGTTTGTCCGCTGGCAACCCTCGGAAATCGGTATTTTTGGCAGCGCGAAGTGTTTTCGGCTCACCGCGAGCCGCTGTCCATCGTTCTATTGTTTCCTCTTTCCGCGGACACTGCCAGCACTGATCCGCTCGTTCACAACAATCGAGACAGCGCAATGCCCAACGCGATTGCACACCCCGGGCCGCGATTTCCGTCACGCTAATCCCGCGGTTTCTGCATCGTCGTCGGGGGGAGCCGATCGTCGGCGAGAGACGGACGACAACGGTGCGCTGTGTCGCGTTTGGTGTATAGACGGCTCTCCGTGAATTAGGAGAACGTGCACTGACTCACGAAAGTATTTAAAGGTCTCTCATCGTAGAAAAATACGCGCGAAATCTCTTTACTTCGCTTTCACGCGAATTCCTAGCGACGTTTCATTCACGCGCGCGGACGGAGGACGCGGGTCTCTCAACGGACTCCTGCGAACTCGTTCGTTTCGATACTTCGGAGAACATTGTTTCGATTTTCTCTGGAGTTTCTGTGCGAGACGAGTTCGACACGCGGCCGGCCTACACGCGAATATCTCGTTCGCCGACGCGATTATGCTCGATCGCGTAGAGAAGCTCGAGACTTATCGGCGTTCGAACGCGGCGCGATAAGATCACGGTGTTCGAACGATCGTCGGGATCGTGTTTTGGGAAACTGTGCTGGATCGGATGGGCGCGTGTACGCGAATCCGCGGACGAACGAGAACTGAACGACGCCGAATTCGAACTTGAGGCCGCGATATTTGTTGAAATTTGGCAACCGTCAAAACTGATATTTTTAGCAGCGCTCGGCCGCCGGTCAACGACGGTTCCCTCTATTGTTTATTGCCGTCTATTAAGCGTCTTGCGCGGGTACGTTCAAGCAACAACGCTAATGCAACAGTCTTCGAACAGCTGTCGAACAGCCTGGCCGATCGATCTTCCGTCTCTCGGTCATGTTTCAGAGACGGAGGCCACGTTGTTCCTTCGTTCGCAGTTGCAGCTCGAATTTTGTTATCGTCGAGACGACGTCGATTAAATGTTAACGGTGAAAATTTAGAAGAAACGAGAGCACGAATATCGTTGCGCTGACATTGCTTTAACGATCTCGACTTTGCTCGGTCTGCACGAATATCGATATTCGCGTGTTTCCCGCGATTTCCTGTCGTTACCAATTTGCGGCGAGACAACGATTCGCGTTTCGGCGAACATCCGACTCGGGTTGCATAAACGCGCGACTTCGTTCCGAAGATTTCTTGGACAGCATCGGAGGGAAAACAGCGGCGCGAACACCGCCGATTTGATTCAAACAGTGAATAATGGCGGCGGGTTAATTTATTGTTCGTTCCTCGTCGATTTCGTCGCGCGAGGCGTCTGCGTGCGGACGCGAGACCGTGAAACGGCGACAAAACGAGTAACGCGGCTGTGGATTGAAATATAGCCGACACCTGAGGCGAACCTGTGCATGGACTTGACGTCAACGACGGCCACGATCCACTGGGCAATCAGCCCCTAACCCAATTCTAGTAATTGAGCATGACCGATTCGCGATACAATTAATAGACCGCCGGTCGCTTTAAATAGAACGCGCGTCGGCTATTTTCGGACCTAATTAAATAAGGTCTCTCGTAACGAGACCTGTCTTTCGTCGAGGTTTCTTTTTGTGACAACGTGTCCACTGTCGACCATGATCGCTAGACCGCGGATTTTTAAGGCGAAACCAGAGTTGTCCGCATTTATCGCGGAAAAATGGAATTATTTCGGAATATCGTATTTTCATTGATAATCTTCGCTAATTGGGAATAGTACATCGACAGTCTTGAATTATTCAACATTTTCTCTTTTAACAATTTTAACAAGTTACAAGTCATATAAAAATATCAAAATATTCCTCTCACGTTTTTACAATTTCGTTTATTACCCAGTTATCGTTTTTGTCAAAAATCCATCAAATTCGCAGTCCACTTGCGATCGTCGTTCTTCTGTTCTCTCGCCTGCCACGTCCTTTTTAGTTTGCCAGTTGAGTGATCATTATCTGCAATTATCACTTTACGAACGCAGCGGTGCACTGGTTTATTTTCCTCGGAGGCTAAGGTGCGTTCTTTTGCTCTTAAATGGACTTGTGGTTCGCGATGACGATCGTTCGATGCGATTTTTTGAAAGTGTTTTCCGGGAAAAACGCTTCCGAAAAGAATGCACGGACGCCCGAAAAGGTGATCGCCTTTCGAGAAACCGTAGTAGGATAGTGACGATCATTTCGTGTAATTGTCACTTCGCGATTACGGCAGTACAGTTGTTTCTTTTCTTCGAGGACTACGGTATGCTGCACATTTTAAGACGGGCGTGTATTTTACTTACGTTCGTACAATTATCATCGTACTCGAAAAAGTGCAATAATGCCAATTATGGTTAATGAACGACTCAAGTAATCAAGTAATCATGATTATTGATGCAAAATAAAGAAATAAGAAATAAAGAAATGTATGCAGAATAAAAGATTGTCTGCATTAATTTCAAGAAATAGAAGCTGTACAGAACGTTCTCTTTCTCTACAATAATTCTAACTGTGTCTAAAATGAAAAAATCTAGCATCGTCTAAAAAATCGAGCATCGCGTTTTACGGGTATCACCTGGGTCTGTGGACAAAAACTGCGACGCCTGTCTTTGCGCACCATGTCAAAATCAGCTGTTCGAGCTGTTCGAGTTCACCGGCCCAGGTGAACAACCCGCCTTGTATACAGTCGGTCGTCTTTTGTTTCTATCGGTGATATATGTGTCGACTGGGCCATCCTTCCAACCAATCCCAATATCAAATCCGTTACCTAATTTCCTCGGTTCCTATGCAGCGCTGTTCGTTAGGGCATTGAACCTATGCAAATGTAACGAATGTTCAGCGCTGCTTAGTCCTTCCAATTTTCAAATTCCCCACTTCTTTGCCTCCCCTAACCGATGGCCCACGATAATATAAATAGGCCCGTTCAATGCGATCGCCGCTGGTGTGAGTCCTCTGTCGAGTGAGTTCGCTTTTATTACGCTTGCAATCTATCCGCACTTGGAGCATAATTCTTTTGCAGCATAGTTCTTTTCTATCGCGCTTGCAATCATCGCTAGACAGCTTTGTAGACAAACATCGATCGCTCGATCATCTCTTTCGTGAGCCTCGATACGTCGTCACATTTCATCATTTTATTGTACATATCCTTCGTCCATTAAAATCTATTTTATCTATTAAAATATCTTTAATTTATTATATCAGCGTTTTAATCATACAGTCCACAATCCTACCTTGCATTTCCACTAGAGTCTTCAATAATGATTATTAAATAACATAAGTAATCGAGTAATCGTGAATACTGATGTAAAATTAAAAAATAGAAAATAAAAAAATGTATGCAAAATAAAAATCGTCTGCATCAATTTCAAGAAATATAAGCTAAACAGAACGTTCTCCTTCTCTGTAATAATCCTAACCGATTAACGACAATTCATCGACGTTTAAAAATCCTTGCAATATTTCCACTATCTCAAATCACTATTTCAAACTCATTTCTGTCATAAACGCGTAAACACCGTAGTCCAGTGATCGATTAAAAAGGTAATCGCAAAATAATCGTTTCGACTCCGCCTCCGAAGTGGAATCTATGCGAAATCATATTCGAGGAATCGTTGCGGGGGCGGTTCGATGAAAACGGATAAATTGGGAGAATCGTGGATCTGTGGGAAAATCTCGGAAAACTTGTCGACCGTGCAGAGCGGCGCAACAACGTCGCGTTGCAGCGGCGGCGGCGGCGGCGGCTGCACCCGGAAACGATGCATCTGCATACCGTAGGAAAGCGATATGCACATTGGTGTGCTGCGCTCGCCTCGATGGACGTGCACGTAAGCCTGATGCACACGCGTGCACCGGTTCGAGCGTGTGTGCATCACGTGACACCGCGTGCCAAGAGAATCTGCATGCTGGTCACGCGTGTCGGATAAACGTAACGAGTCCTTAAGCGCTCATTCATGCAGATAAAGGCATTGCTTAGAAAGGCGTCGCTGGAACAGTCGGCGGCGTGCACTTTTCAGCTCGCAGGATTATCATCGGGAATTGCGGCGCGATCACGCGGATCCATCAGGATTTCGCGGGCAATGATCGATGCGCCGCTTCTACGCGATCCTCCCGCGGAACGGAGCGGGAGCACGCGACCGCGATGTGACCGACGCTCACGGAATTACGAGAGATTCAGCGGAGCTAAGGAGGACGAACGTCAGAATGAGAATCGTTTCTGCACTTGCCGCGCGCATAATTAATTGAACGATTTATCGCCGGGAGGATCAGCTAGGCCCGAGCCTTATACGATCATCGGCTAGGATTGTGTGCGTTTATGACGGCCAGCTTCAAACTGTGGAATGGCTGGAGTCGATTAGTGCACGTTACTTTCGTGCCTAATCAAATTATTTAAGGAACTGGCGGATTACCGAGCGGTGACTGTTTCTTGCGACGATTCTTCCGAGAGCGTACACGGAATAGCACACGTTTGTGCAGTTTGGTAAAGTCGAACGATCGGAAGGATCGACGCGTTATTTAACCCCTGAACGAAGGGATCTGTGCGAAATATGGACCGATTTATTTTATGCATTAATACGGAAATTAATGTTACGTTCTTAAGAGCGTCAACGTTGTGACATTAATTTTATAATATTAACGTGACATCATGTAAATGTATAACAAAAATTATAAGGTATTGTTATTTATTATTGTACGGCAGATTTTTTTGCAAGGTAATTTATAGAGTGGTGATCGTTATTTTGCGACGATTTTTATGAATTTTTAGGGAATTGCATACAGAATTGCACGCAGCTATGCAGTTTGATAGCGGAATATGAGTATCGGCATGTTGCTTTAAATCCAATCGAACTGTTTAATCAAGAAATAGACCACTGAATGACTTCTACCTCCTGCGACGATTTGTCTGAGGATCCAGCGAATCGCATACAGCTGTGCGGTTTGACAAACTGCGAAGAATGCGAGCGAATTTTCAAAATAGAAACGAACGCGAATAAATAAATCTCGCAGTCAGAGTGACTAAACTCTGTATAAATAGTAGCGAATGAAACTTATTTCGACGAGTAGAAATCACGGTATCTCCGAGAGCTAATCGACGATCGTTAAGAAAACGTTACAAGAGTACGCCTGCGATCGTCGCTCGAAGATCAGAGCGGCGATTGTTCTCCAGGACGCGTAAAACTCGGCGTCAAGCGCCAGAGTTGCCTTATGCAACTCGATTTACGCATTCCAGACTCGAGCCGGAAAAAAAAGACAGAGATTTCGGAGCGACGGAAGGCGAGGCGAAATTTTTTCCGCGGGCCCGTTTCGAAAGCCGAACGTCGCGGCGGCGCCCGAAAGAGTCAAGGCGGTCTGCTCGCCTTGCGAACTTCTAATTTCGTGGAAGTGCATTCGGGGGAAGTGCAGTTGGTCACCGCGGTCCCGTGATGCGTGTTTCGTGTCAAGGTCGGTTCGCACGCGGCTGTCAACCAGCGAAGCCGACGACGACGACAACGCCGAGAGGCCTGCGATCGACGTTCGCAGAATCCGTTCGCGGATCTTTCCGCGTTCGAACGTGTTGCACGCGGCTAGAGGGTTCGCGTCCGGCCGCTGTCAAACCTGTCCCAAACGGATCAAAGGCGGATAGGTCGGGGTAGACAGGCGGCATGAGATTATGTGACAGAGCTGACAGCGAGAGGGTGACCCGCTGTTGCCTAGCCGTTCTCGCACGGAACGTTTATTTCAAATCTGCCCTCTCTCTCGCCCACTTGGCAACCGTTCAAAGGTCGCGCCACTGCGATTCAACGCCGTGCTCAAGATAGGCGTAAACTCTCAAACGAGCCGAGACTGTACCCGAACTTTAGGCTGCGGCGACGCTAAGGAGCAATTACCGAGGCAACGTCCTGGAGTTGATTCTCTGAGGCAGCTTCGTAAATTGTGTTCGTTCGAGAATGGAACAACGCAACTTTTAACACGTATTTCGAAGAGTTCAGCTGATATTGGGATTTAGATTGTGTACACGCTGGTGGACAACTATCGAGGCAATACTGTGAAGTGGATTTTCATATGGTGTTCATTCGAGGATGGAACGATGCAACTTCTAGAACGTATTTTAAAGAGTTTAGCTGATATTGGGACTTAGGCTGTGTACACACTGGTGGACAAGTATCGAGGCAATATTCTAAAGTGGATTTTCATATGGTGTTCATTCGAGGATGAAACAATGCAACTTCTAGAACGTATTTTAAAGAGTTTAGCTGATCAATAAGTCTTAATACTTAGGCTGCGTACACACTGGTGGACAATTATCGAGGCAATACTCTAAAGTAGATTTTCAAATGATGTTCACTCGAGAATGGAACAATGCAACTCCTAGAACATATTTCGAAGAGTTCAGCTGATATTGGGACTTAAATTGTGTACACGCTGGTGGACAAGTATCGAGGCAATACTCTAAAGTAGATTTTCAAATGATGTTCACTCGAGAATGGAACAATGCAACTCCTAGAACATATTTCGAAGAGTTCAGCTGATATTGGGACTTAAATTGTGTACACGCTGGTGGACAAGTATCGAGGCAATACTCTAAAGTAGATTTTCAAATGATGTTCACTCGAGAATGGAACAATGCAACTCCTAGAACATATTTCGAAGAGTTCAGCTGATATTGGGACTTAAATTGTGTACACGCTGGTGGACAAGTATCGAGGCAATACTCTGAAGTAGATTTTCAAATGGTGTCCACTCGAGAATGGAACAATGCAAATTCTAGGACGTATTTCACAGAGTTCAGCTGATATTGGGATTTAGATTGTGTACACACTGATGGACAACTATCGAGGCAATACTCTAAAGTAGATTTTCAAACGGTGTCCACTCGAAAATGTAACAATGCAACTTCTAGAACGTATTTCAAAGAGTTCGGCTGATATTGGGACTTGGACTGTGTGGACAACTATCGAGGCAACACTCTAAAGTAGATTTTCAAATGGAGCAAATTTTGAAACTTAGGGCACCTGTCGACTCTGGAACAATTATCGAACCGAAATATACACCCGAAAATATCCTTCCAACCTGGATTCGCTTAAACATTAATTATTACGACTTTCATGGAAGTCTTAAGTAGATCTTGGGACTTAATCTGCGCGTCCACTTGAAAACAACCATCATAACGTCACCCTAAATATAATTTTCCCAAATTATACGTCGCTTCGAAATAAACCAGAACGAGATCTTGCGATCATTTTGGCGAGCTAATCAGATGTCTAAAGCCAGACAGTTTCGTATCCATTTCAGAACAAAACTACTCGTGCAATGGCATCCCAAAATCACGATCCTTTAATAACACAGTTCTAAAAATGTCTGCTGATCTAGACACCGTTCTGCGAGCAACTTGTTCCGACGAAATGAATTTTAAAATCGTCCACTGGAGTTCTCGTCGGCTGTCACGACACCGGGAACGGCAGTAAACGACAGTAAACGACGAGCTAGCCCTTAGTCGAAACAACCGAACTACGGGAACGATTCGCGTGTCGCATCGTATTGGCAGCCGATATTGGCAGGCGAGGCTGTCTCTCGTCTGGGATTCGTCTAGCGGCGTCGAAGACGGTTTAATTTTAAAACCGTCGTTCGGCATTGGTTCAACGGCATCACGGTTGCTGGACGGATCACGAGGAATCATTCTCTCTCCCCTTATCGACCGGCACGCGATCCCGTTGGAATTCCTTTTCCGATAAGGCGAAAGGGGAACGACGTTCGTTCCCTTAATTTTGTATTCTTCCTTTGACGAGGCTCGCCGCGCAGGAACAACACGATGCCTATTCGGTAAAGATCGTGACACGATTGCGTGAACTATCGGCAGGATTGTCAGGGTGGAATTGTAAATGAATGAACGACATCGGGTGACTGCTCCAGGCGAAAGATAGGGTTCGCAGGGTGCAACATACGCAGCTCGAGCTTCCAACATGCGAACGCTCTAAGAAAATTCGCTTACAATCGTGTTTATGTAATCGAAGGGATCGAAATCCTGTTGCTCCTCGTCCGCGTTCGGCGGAGGACATGGATAGAACGTTTGCGAGGGTCTGGCAACAAGAAAATTTCGTGTTTAGCTCGTGTTTTTAATTACAGGGTGCCTCAGCCTCCCAACGAACGGATACGCGAGGATCCGGATCGTCGAACAGTTGCGTATTCAGCTTCGAAAATTGGCGAAACGTCGATTCGGGAGATCTTCTTGTGTAAAATATAAAATTATTGCTTTTCGAGATAGGAAATACTTTTTCGTGCAACTTTTTAAATACCCTTTTTTATACGTTTTTTTTTTTTATTTCTTTCATTTCTTCCTGTGAAATATTATGTTCTTCGACACCTACATTTTCGTGATCAACGATATCCAAAAATAACCAATAATTCAGTGAACTAAAATACATAACATTTCAAGCGATTCGCGTAGAATTTGATTACAAAATCAAATTATTATCCGCCAACAAGAGGTTCCGTCTTTAATTAGATGATATTCAGAGATCGGAAATGTTCGCGGACCAGTTCTGCGAGACACCCTGTACATTCCGGAGCCCGTATTTCTGCGATTACACGCGTAAGTCATACACCGCCATTATTATTTATTCCCCCACTTGACTACGATTACTCAATAGAACTCTCTCGTGATGCCTAGCCGCTGGGCCGTGGACAGAACAGAAAATTTTCCTCGATCCCTCTGGAACGCGACGCAAAGGAGGAGGAAGTTCTCTCTCCCGTTTAGCTACCTGTGCGGCCTCTCCCGCCGGTTTTCCTTCAGCTTCGCCATGAGCCTGTCGAATTCCTCCCATTCCCGGTCCACTTCCTCCTGACTACCTTCCGGATGATGGTAGTGCAGGGCCTCCTCGAGCAGCTCCATCTTCTTCGACTGGCTCGCCATCTCGTACCGGTCCTCTCGCGGTCCGCCCGATCCGATCCGAACCGAAAACCAGCGATCAATCTTGTTCAACGACCGGTGCGAACGCGACTACTCGGTTCTGACTCTCGGTGCTGGTCTTCAGGTAGCTGAGAACTGCAGGACAGATTGCGTAACACGGCGGCGTACGTACGTGACCGTTCGGGAGAAAAATCGCAACATTGTTCGCCGTCGAATTTCCGATCGGAGACTCGAAGAACGAGGCGGATTCTTTCGCACCCTAGCCTCATTTGCTTCTATTCGTTTTTTAGCCGTGCAAGTCGTCGCCGTGATCGCAGGTTCGCTACCATGCACCGCTTCTCGTAAAATCCAATCGATTGAAGCAATTCAGCAAACGAAAGTTATCGTCTCGTTCGTTACACCGTACGAAACTAGACTATCTTTACGCAAAATAAAACGCTGCGGTGTTAACTGTGAGAGACAGAAGTTCGATAAAAATGCGCCTCTCAATTGACTCGTGTCGATATGCCAAAAAATAACGTGACGGTACGTTTAAATTCTTCTAAAAGTCATCCACAGATTTCTCGCCGGCTCATTTCCGCTGTGAATGCATAAAATCCGATTCTACTTGCATTCCGAGGGAATCGAATTATTAGAAGTTTCATAGGAAAAGTTTCGTCATTCCGGCAAATGTAGCGAGCGCGCGGAAAGAATCCCGTAGGTTCGAGGCTCTCCCGGCGACGTTTCCCTTACGCTTCTGAGCTCAGATTTTTGTCCATCGAGCGAAACACTGCACAGCCGTGGACGACGGAACGGCGATGATCCATGGAAAAGAGGATCGCGTTTTTAGAGAAGCTGTCGCGGAGGAAACGACCGACGGTATTTAGGCCGAGGTGTAGCCCCTGTGCAGCCGAATATCATCGCTGGGAACCGGTCGCAGTGGCTGCGACGATCGATCGATCTCATTTTTTCGCGACCAGTCCTCTGACGACGGTAGCTCGTCGTGCGTCGATCGCTCGTTTTCCGGTCGCTCGGACCGATCGGTCCCCGGAGGATACGGACCACACTGACAACACACTGGCACTACACGGCGACGCGGGAAGAAAAAAAGTCGTGGGAGGCAGGCCGGGCGACGAAAAAAAAATAAAAGGCAAAAGAACAAGAGAAGTAATCGTTGAGCGCAATTGAATCGTGGGCTGGACCGTCGCACACCAAGCCAATGAGTCACACTGACAATGGGAAGAGAGAACCACCGTGCGGACCTCAGATGGGAGGGCCTGGGCTGGTCCAATTTACGGACTCATTAGCCTCGCTCCGACGGTTGTCGACGTCGACGTCGACGTCGCCGTCGCCGACGTCGCAGCGCCGCTCTCCGCGCTTTGCACACGCGAACGCGCCGACTCCCCCGCGAATAGCGGACGGCGTGAATTTTTGTTCAGCTGGAGAACGCGGTATCGGTAGTTTTCAACGAATTAATACTATTTTCATATGTTTCATAACATATGGGTACGTGTAATACGATGAAATATACCTTACCGACAAGGTAAATCACGAATTTGAAGATGTCAATGGATTATTTTTAATTTATTGCGACGACTTAACGAAGGATGCACTTACTAGTTAATTTTTACTGCTTTCTATCGATGCAGACAGCTTTTGTTTCGCATAAAAATTCGCGGTCTACTTGCAGTATATAAAAAAATCGAAGGACTGACTTTTGACCGCAAAAAGCGGGTTTCCGGACCACTGTTCGACGGATCGCCGATTCGCAACACCGAAGAAGCGTGACTTGTCGCACGTGCTGACTAGATGAACGGATAATTGGCTAAATTATTCCGATAAATGCCGATTTTTATACGTCATTTTACAGTAATTAGAATTGGAGAGAAGTTGTTGGGAAGTTCGTCTACTAAAAGATTATCTGTTTTAAACAAACGATAAAAATTCTATTAGGTTAATTTTATTAGGTTAATATTCTCTCTATTATTCTATTTTTAAAAATTCTATTGTTTTCTTGCACTATTAAAATCTGCGCGTGCCATAAATTCACAAAGATCCGCAGTGTCCTGATCAGTTTTCATTCAGGATATTTTTACTCTATTTGAGTGTCTCGTAGGTATTCGGGTACCCGGGTGTCTCGCATATCCGAGTAGAGGTGCTAGTTCTGGTGCTGGCGGATTTTAGATTGACGGCGGAGCAAGAGAACGTCGACTATGTTCGTTGGTCAGAGAAAGAAAGATGTCTCGAAAGTGGTTCTTGACGCGAGGATTTCTAGTAGCGACTGTACGGTTGCCGTACACGGCAATTGGCCACTTCCCTCGGCGAGGGCTCGTAGGAAGCTGCCTTCAAAGTCACCAGTTATCATTGATCAAAATTACCACGTAATTTGATGAATGGCTCTGTCTTACCCGATGCCGGCACCGCGCTCCGATCGATGACTCTTTCCCGGACACCTCGGTCCGTTCCGGCTTTCGAATTCGGTAGATTCGTCGAGTTTAAATCCTTTTAGAAATTCACTTTGCGACTGTTGGGTTCTCATCGATTTCTATTCGGGCGACGAACGAAAGAGTTCATCTTTTGCTTTTCGTCTTTCATCTTTCACGTACATTTTTCACCTTTCATCTTTCATATTCATTTTCGATCTTTCATCTCTTACTTTCATTTTTTAATCATTCGCACTCATTTCTTATCTTTCATCTTTCACACTCCTTTTTTCATCTTTCGTCTGTCACAGTTATTTTTAATTTGTTTCATCTTTTACATTCATTTTTAATTTTTCATCTTTCACATTCATTTTTGATTTTTCATCTTTCACATCCACATTTGGTATTCACGTTCACATTCGATCACTTCGTATTCCAATAACAAATGAGAGCTTATCCATTTCTTCTTCGTCTTCCGTTTCTCAGCTTTCATTATTCGCAGTCACATTGAATCGATTCTTCTTCCAACAATAAAGCAGTGTCGTTAAAAGTTCCTTTTACGATTACACGTACAGTATTACATGTACACTACTTCAAACAGAGTATTATTCACTTAAAGCATTTACGTAGATTTTGAAGACCGTGCTCCTATATTTCTTGATTAATTTAATTGTGCATACACGATAGTTCGAAAAGATATTCGACGTATAATTCGTAACGAATAAACTGCGGATTTTCATTCAAAATAAAAATCGTCTACACAGACGATTCTCTCTTTCTCGAATTATTTTATCGTGTTGAAAATAATGCGATGGTATTTTTAAATTCTTTGAACGTTTCTCGCTGTGTTTTACTTCTTCGACTGATCTCGCTGATAAAATCCGCAGTCTAGTAATTAGATTTTCGTAAAGGGCACGTACCTTTCCCAGATAAGATCCGCTATTCCCGGGTTTGGTGATTTTCAACGGATACAGGTGAACGATTAACAGAGCGGCGGCCAGCAAATTGTTCGTATTTATCGCGGGAACCGCGCCGCTTAATTGCGAACACGAGAAGCCGTAAATTCGCGTGTTTATCCCGAGGAGATAGCCTGATAATGCATCGGAAAGGGTACCGACTCTGCAAATTTACCTAGGCGAATTTTCTGCGTCATGCCAGCCACCGATTGTTGAACATTGTGCGTCGAGAGGAACCTTCGACTTGTTAGTTCCGAATGAAAAACCGGGGCGGAAGCATTTCCATCACGAATACCCTAATTTTCTCCACACTACTTCGTGCTAACATCGTCGATAGTCTTCGTTTCATAATAACAAAGTATGTCATTTGCAATTAAATTTCTGGATCGATATTTGACAGACGCGGGTGTTCCGATTGAAATGCATTTTGAAAACGGAATCCATTTGGGACCCGGAATAGAAATAATAACATTTGACTGTTTAGTTGTCGTCAATTAACTTAGATCTTTGCACGTTTCATTAAGATCTACTATAGATTCAGAGCAACTTTTACATTGTTACTGAGATCTGAACGAAAACTTAACAAAATGTCATATTCGTATATTTCTATTTTCTATTATTTCTAATATAGGAATATACATATAATATTATTTCTAATATAGAAATATACATATAATAATATTTCTAATATAAAAATATGCGAAGTCAAGGTTTTGTTAAGTCTTCGACTAAATATCTCTAGAAATGTAAAAGTTGCCTCGAGTCTATAATTATTCACATCACTGTGTGTTGGGAAAATTCGATAGATAGAATTATAAAGATTAATTAGGTATCTTCGTTGATGCGTAGAGCGGTGTTAGGCGAATATCTTTAGCGTTTTATCAGAGAAATGGAAGTATCTTTTAGAAAGCAGCGAGTAATCTATAATAAAGTATTGTACAATCGATATCCCGTGATCATTTTTCCCGGCGATTTCCAGAACTGTTTACGCACTGTAAATTTATACAGTTGTCGTTCTCAACGTTGCCTTTCACTTAGCATATTAACGTGTCACATGATTACGATTTTTCCTCATTATAATCGCAGCGCGTGACCATCGATGGAAATGAGGGAACACGTACGAGGCTCTCGGGCTATCAGCTGCCGCGAAATTCAGTAAACAAACTACATTTTCATAGCACTGTAAAAGTTTCTCGATGTTAATTAGTCGAAGCATCGATAAGATAGCAGAGTCTGTTACTGTGGAATGATCAATTGCCGTGACTTCGGTTTCTTTTATACAATTAATTTTGTATTAACTTCTTTTGTTCTTCTATTATGTTCATTTCTATATAAAAAAGTTTCTGCATCCTTATATTTTATAATTAAAAAGATTGTTCATCTCTTTACTTTGTTTGTTTTTTTAATCAAAAAGTTCGTTCATCCTTTTATTTTGTTTGTTTTTTAATCAAAGAGTTTGTTCATCCTTTTATTTTGTTTATGTTTGAATAAAAAACATTTAATACGTCTTATTCGATAAATATAAAGTTAAGTTTAATTAATTTTGAAGTTTATTCTTTTATTTTCTTTATTTTCGAGTCAAAATATTTAACAACAATTAGTCACCTCGCAGTAACCGGCTGCATTAGCCTAACAGTCTATAGAATTGTTAAATTACCTGCAAATACTTTTTCAAACGTTCCCGTTGAATTGATGGGAAGGAAGAAACAGCTTTCAGGACACCCGGCACAGCCATGGAACTTTTGAGGGAATACAAACGAACGATGTAGACTTATAACAGGCTAATAAAGAAGTACAGTGCGTCAGAGCTAGGTTGTCTTCATTGAACCTCGGAAAACACAAGGATGATGCATTTAATATCACGATATCAATCCTCATGCAGACGCACTGCTCCGGGAATTAATTTCGAGCTCGAAGTTCAGAAGAACCAAAGAGGAAATAATTATTCTTAGACCTTTGTGAATCGTCATTTCCTACGTTTTCGAATTAATATATTAATGAGAAGCGCCGGCAGGGTTATCACAATATTCTCACTAGATTATTTATAGCCACTCTGTGTACATAATTCCTGTTCAATGTTTTGACGCTGTCCAGCGAAAGCGGGCTTTCAACTTTCTATCGAATTTTTCAGCAATTTTTGTAGATCGTTAATCGTACGCAGTCGTCCCCTTTATTTATTGCATACCAACCGGTGTTATCCACCGGAAACCAGTCGACAGGATTTTCAATTATTGCGATGCACTACTGCGAGAAATCTTAAAAATCTTTCGCTACGAAACGAAACTATTGTGTTACTGGGAATTGCTTTATGGTACAAGATTGAAATTAAACGAGCGATTGAGAAGTTTCTCACCCTTAATGATCAGACTGCAGATTTCATGCAAAAATGACTAGGTCGAATACAAAACTGTGAAGACATTAGAATAATGTAAGGACATCGTCACATTATGTTCAACTTATTTGAATCGTTGTAATTATTACACAAAATCTACCGGATCAGAAATTGTAAAAACTCTTTCACAGAAAATTGAATAAATTTTATAAACCAAACCATACATTATATCATAACAAAAATAGCGAAAGATCTATACAAAATGCAGGTTTTTTCATCGTCGGACGATTTATATTTTGCATAAAAATCCGCAGTTTAATAATGTATCGAGAAAAATGATGAAATCATCGCCGGCAAATAATGGAGTACAGGTAAAAAGTGATCAAGACGAAGTTATTTTTCCAGATGATATTAGGAATGTGCACATCACAGTGTACACTTCGACGACGTAAAATTAAATCGCACGTAGACTGATTTTAAACATCAATCTGCAATTAAACGGATTTTAAACATCAACCTGCAATTAAACTAAAATAACTAGACAGTTAAAATTCCGAACTGAGAACCGCAGACACCGTGCCAGAAATCAGCGACGTGATAATACATACGTCGCTTTGAAAGGAGCTGAATCTGGCGCGCCAAGAATGCAACCACGCTGAAAAGAAGCTCGAGCAATTAAAACTCGGACGTAATTCCCGGGTAATAACGACCGGCGAATATTGAACAAGGTGGAAACGCTAATTCGTAACACGATGACGAGAGCCGTCTCTCGCGTAAATTCCTTCCGGGAACGGGTCGACCGCTTAATTGGCCGACTGCCCCTAAATTGGCCATTTTGATCCCCGAGGAAAAAACGCGACCCATTGTCGTCCAACGCGCGAACAACGCTGCTCTCCGTGAAATTACCTTTGCATAATTCCCCGTCGGCTTTGTTCCTGCACGGACTACTTGCCGTCGTCGTAGGCTCTCCTCGTTTGTCTCCCATTTTCATTTTTGAAGAAAACCTCGCGGGATAATACTTCCTCCACGGCATTGCGCGAACGCTTCTTCCGTTACAACAGTTGCTTCTTTCGAGAACGTGGAAGAATGAGTTAATGTCTATTGTGGTATGACAGCGACGACGTAGAAATAAGAACGTTCCTTTGTCCTTAGAAGCATTGGACGCCGGCAGTGAGAGAATGGTTCGGTAATTGACTATTTTTCAGTCTAATGATTGACTCGAGTTTTTAAACAATCCATAGTCGAATTTCCAGTAATTGGTTGTCAATGTATGATAAACAGAAATTTTTATAAAAGAATACGGTTATGGAAGACAATCTTTGATTAGTTTACCGATGAATTTTTAGTCGTTGGTTATTAACCCGAGAAAGATAACCTACGTCGCAGAGGCGCCTGCGAAGACTGTTGATTTTTGTTAATTTTTCATAGAGGTCTAGTGATTTAAGTTTAAAATTACTTAAAATATAAAAAAATATAATATAAATGCATTTTATTTTTACAATAATGCCAAACCTTTAAAATGACTAGATTAACTTAAATAAATATCCATTGTTAGTATAAAATTGACGCCTTAGAAAAGCATGCGCCTCTGAAGCGTATGGTTATCTTTTACGTACGTTGTCATATGGTTATCTTTCTAGGGTTAATGCAAAGTGGAGAGAGATATTAATCGAAGAATAGAGCTGTGGAAAACAGTTTAAAAATTGCCCGTAGTTGGCTATTGAAGCAGAAGAAACAGAAATTTAACAGAAGAATGGAGCAGCAAAAAAGAATGTTGAAATAGTCGACTGTCGAATTCTCAATAATTGTTCATCGAAGCAAAGTACACGGAGATTTAATAGAAAAACGCGGTTGTGGAAAACAATTTAAAAATCGTTCGCTGCCGATGTTTTAGTAATTGATCATCGATGCAATGTTTGTTTTGCAGTATCCGCGTTTATTTGCCATCTGTTATCAATACCAATGAACGAGTCTTGAATTCCAAGTAAACAAAAAGAGAGGAAAGTACAGCTGCGAAAAACAATTTTAAATTACTATAAATGACTGTGTATTATTAAATGGCTGTATATTATTTAATTGGCTGTAGATAATGTTTCTCGAAAGCTGATTGTTCCTACAAAGATGAAGAAGCTTATCGAGATTTCGATCAAACAGATCGGACAGATTGAAGGGGTCGTGCGGATCGAGGCTAGATCGAAGAAGCGAAACGACAGAAGATCGCAGAGCAACTACCGCCACGAATGTCCCATGGGTTCACGACCCCATGGCAGTATATTAGAGCACTGAATTAGTTAATGCCAGTCACATGGCCGGCCAGCGACGAGTAACCACTCTCTCCTCTTGATGCGTCAACAGTGCATACGATTGCATTTTCGACAAGATCGTTTTGTCCAATCATTGGCCCTTCCTTCCTGTTTAGCTCTCCCTTGCCCGTGATTGTTTACCGTCTCTGATTCCACGCGTCGCTTTGCCTGATTGCCGTCGACACTCAAGGTTGCCGTTCTACAACTAGCCTGATCTAATTCATAGGATCTAATTCGCCAGCAGCCGACGAAAATTGTACACGGTCCTTTGATTTCGTCGAGAACGATCACGGCGAAGGATCGCAAAGAGCGTTTACTTTGCGCCGGAATATATGCCCTCGTTAACGAGACAATTAAAAAGAAACCCCCCGACTCGCGTTATCAACAGACAAAAATAAGATAGCCCGAGAGACCAGGCCGAGAACTCGTGCTCCACCGATACCACTAACAAACAAAGACAGCTGCCGATAACTTTTGAACCCCCCTCGTGACTACTGTTCATTCGGTGGCCTGCAAAACATTCGCGGAGCTACTGATTTATTGCTGTCCACGTTCATGAAAAAATTAACATTCGCGTTCAAATCGTAGGACTACCTTTTGGTTCGGTGCTGGAATAGACTGCTTGCTGCCACGAAGAATATCTATTTCTATATACATAATCATATCATATCTATTTCTATATACATATAAAAAAATAAATATCTATTTCTATATACAATTTTTGTTCGAGAAAAGTATAATAGATCTACTTTTGATATTATTTTTACGAGCTTATATTATATTTGTATTATATGAATGCCATTCGGATTATACGACTTGGACCTTACATTATATTCGCGTGTTAAGACCAATATAATAATTATAATCATAATTATATGATATAATAGTACGTCATGGCACATATATCGATCTTTATTATGAATGTAATATAGGTGCAAGTACGGCAATCATGTAATGCGAATGTAATACAAATATAATATAATATAAATTATACATCATAATTACATACGATGTAATGATATATCAATAATAATATAATATAATAATAATATATATAGTAATAATAATAATATAATAATATATTATAATTATATATGATATAATAATATAATACATTTATACATTATACAATATGATAAATAATTGCAATTACTAAACACTAAACTGCTCAATAGAAAATATAGATAAATGAGATTCGGATAATCGTATTCTAATGTCCTGCTTTGACTTCTTGCTTGAACTTTAAAGAATCATGAAAAAAAGATTGTTCGAAGGCATACATGTTCGATGTAGATGATTCGTTCGTTTCGCTATTTAGTGTTCATTTAGGGTAATATTAGGGTCTATTTAGGGTTTCATGCGCAGACTGACACGGTCACGCGATTTTTCTGGAGGTGTCTCGATCTCGACAGAGAACGATTTGGACTTTTCCGTGGCACGTGCAGCGACAGCAAAGCACCTAGAAAGTGCAATTCCCAGACCACGTGGCCGGCAAACTACGAAATTTCTATTCCGAGTTCAAACGCGACGCGCATGGAATCGACACCGATCTTTTGCGAGCGATCGATGAATGGACAGGAATACAAATTTTTCACCTGACGACGTAGATTTTTAAAAATCGATGACGATACTGTCTTCGAGGAACATCGATTCGATACGATCTGATAGTCTAAAATGAACTTCAACCCCTTCAGACATTATATCATCACTGTGCACACTATCCTAAAATATTGTTGCATATATATGTGTATTATTTTATAACAGTCGTAGGATTTATTTAAACTTCGTACGATTTGTACTGTAACATTTACTCGAATAAAGGAGTTTATCTAAAAATCTCTCACAGAAAACATTTTTATAATATCAAACATTTCATAATAATTTTTATAATACGATTATAAAAGCAACAATCCAGTGTTGATATCGTCAACAAAAATTGTCGCCAACAGATCCACTTACAATTTGTACGAAGATTCTATCTCAAGCTTACACAAATGTTTAATCGATAAATGAACGGTCAGAAGTCAATCAATGTAAGTCAACTTGCCTTTTAAAATTAGTTACACGATGCAAACACATTTTTATCATAGGATCTTCCAGTGGGCAAATCAATATAGCCCGATCTCTTCGTAAATAAACAACAGATAGCAGCACTAATATTGACCACGGAATGACTAAACGAAATAAAAAGAAAAAGATAAAAATGAGAAGAATTAATAAAATAATAAAATATTAATATTATTCGTTTTTATTTAGTTACAATAAAAATTATGCTCTGCGTTATTACTGGCATTGTCATCATTTTCTAATTAATTTGCCAAATCCTTATTTATCTCGATCTTAAGCTTAATGGACTGATTGGCTTCTGAGCCGTTCAAATAAATGGTATTATTATACTTTGTATAAAATACTTGGTATAAAATATTTTGGTCACATATATATATGGAATCTCATTTGTGAAACTCGCAAGAGAATTCGACTGTCCAAAGCGAAGAAGCAGCATAATGGAGATCTGTCTCTTAGAGAGGACAAAAAAAGGAACCGCTGTCCGAGAGTGGCATTGGAAAAAGTCCAGAATCTCGCACAGCTCGCGGACCGAATGTTAAACAGCGTCGTAACAAATTGCTTTTTTAAACAATCGGCAATCGGACCAGCGAGTCGACGAACGTTATCACCACGAAATCAATTACCCCGAGGCTCGTGCGTTCTATTTTCCAGCGAATCGCGGACGATAAGGCGGTGTCGGAGAGACACGTAGTCTGCGAGTCTCAATGATAACCCTGTTTACAGCCTCGCCGAGACGAGAAAACACGGAGGAATCGCTCGCTGGACGATCACCTCCGATATTTGCTAAGCTTCTGCTCGGAAAAAAAATAATACTGCTTCGAGAATTCAATTTTCATAACTAGACTGACGATTTTTATGCAAAACAAAAATTGTCTGCACTTACTGCAAGATACAAAAGGTACGTAGACATTTATTGCTCTCCTTAATCATTTCAACGAGTTGGAATTAATGCAACAGCAATTCTACCGTTTTGCGTTCAATCTGCTTATTTTTGTTATAAATGCATAACATTAATAACCATAAAAGCGATTAATCGCGTTCTACGAACACTGAACCACTTTTTACAAAATTACTTTCCATGTATAGATAATTTTTTCTCATCGTCAGATGAGTCAGATTTTGTTCATACGTAAAATAGGAATTTTTCGTCGAAATGATCGTGATGAAAAGTATTTATTTAAAAAAGGAACTTATCACGTGGTTTGGATACTTATTCACTTTTTAAAGAATTACTCTCTGTGTGCAGACAATTTTCTTTTGTCATTGGCGCGCATCTTTCGTTCACTTGCAAATCAGGAGTTCTTTCTAACAAAAATCATTGCCATACAAATGTTTATTTCAAAGAAAGGTTTCGAAGATTTTCAGAGAAGAGATTGACGCCTAAATCGCAGAGCGAAGTATAAACCGAGAATCCAGTGAACGTCTATGCATCATGTTCAAGACCGACAAGCTCGAATTGCTCCAAAAAAAAAAAACAACGTCAAAATCAATTATCGGTGTAACTATCACCGGGTCCACAGGTGTGACTACAACGCGAGAAGATCGTTAACGAAAAACCGCGGAGATCGTGTTTCCCTGGATCGCGCGTGCCTGCGATCCACGTGACCGGCCGAGATAATGTTTCCCCGAAGAATGATCGTTTGACTGCTGTAGGACCGATGATCCGTGCTCCAGGATCCATCGATCGATCGTCTCCGGTGTCCCGATTATGCAAATCCTCGTACGGTTGTCGCGGTTCGGCGGTTCTGCGCGCCGATAATCACGGGCGTCGATCAATAATGACCGGTGATCGAGATCCAGCGAGCAAGTCCAAGGCCTTTGCCATCATCCTCGGCAGTGATCATCGAGCGATCAGACGATCGGACCGCAACCATGCTCGCGCTCGCGCGCACGCCAGCAAGTTATGTCATCGCGCGAGCATCGTTTCCATTAAATTAGCGAAACGGGCACGCGAGCCTCTGTAAACATTGTTTCGGGGAGTAATCGTGGCTATCAACGGATTCAAGGATCCATGGGAAACGGGGCTGTGATCGCCGATGATCGGATCGTGCGTACGGCAATGAAGAGAGACAAAACGGTTGGGCGTATTTTCTACGATGTTTAATTGATTCGTTGGTGCTCGTGGATCCCTCGATTGCGAATCTCATTAAAATTAATCGACTCGCAAGAAATTCCTCGCATTCGGAACGGTTCGTTTTGATCGAACGGTAGCTAGAATCGCGATCCGTTACGGTGGTTAAAAAGGATCTGATTAATTTATAGCGCGTACAGATCTGTAAATGCTTGTAAATTATACACATGTATTTGTCGTTTTGATAAAACCTGTGCGTACAAATGCGAGTACGAACACACGTGTGCTCGTGATAAAATGCGCGCAGATTCTGCGTACAATGTAAACCCGTTACATCTGCCGACTACTATTCTAATTCCCTACTCCGTACAATGATGCGGAATTTTTTTTTAAACGTCCCCCAATACTTTATATTCGTACATTGATAACAAATGTATAAAAGCGTACATCTCTAACGAGTATCGTAAAAAATACCCGAGATAGTTTTAACAAAATGAACAGGCTCGATCTTCGGAATCGAGTTGAGACATTACAATCACTGAGTACGATCTTTCTTTCATGTACACATTGTAATTACTGTTGGCACTTAATTCTTATCTGTCGCTTCCAATCAAACCGTAGAATTTTACACGCGACCACTGTGTGCTGAAAAATTTTTGCGAAATACAAAATTCACGTCAAAACGCGTTCTCGCCTGTGATCCGTCTATTAAAATATACAAATAATATCTTTCAAAGACTAGTAGCAAAAACCAATACAAACGATCTCGAACTTTTGTTCATGGTGTGCACAACGCGGCAACCTGTTAAACTTCGGGTAGTATCAAAACCTAACGTCGAGTAAAAAGCGTGTTCTGGTTACAGATTCGCCTGGACTAACAATAAGTTGATTACACGTGTACAATGTATCGTTACATAAATCAGATTATCCTCGAAATGCAGTTTGAAATGCGATGCAGACAGTTTTCCCATCGACACCACACACACACGCGCGCACTTTTTCCAACGATCGTTAAGCGCCGGCACAATTGACAAAGGACAATTAAACGTGACGTGGTCGTCGAGTGCGAAAAATCCGAGCCACGAGACAAAATGCGACTCGTGGAAACGATATCAACACTGTTGATACTTATCTGTATATATAATATTAAATATTTATATATTTAATTTACGATAATTTACCTAAGCTGCATCGCTAATTTCACGTGTACAACTCGTACAATCATTAAAACTTTAAACGAGAAACTCTATTTTTGTCTATTTTTAACTTAATTAAAAAGAGATAAAAAAAAGTTGGTCGAACAATTTTGTACCAAACGTTTCGAAACCAGAAATACTTCTGGATCGAGGTAGCAATATCAACGATTGTATCAAAAGCTACACCAATACCTTAGAACAGCGTTTCTCAACCTGTAAGTACGGGTACGTACACAAATTTCAAATGAATTTTCATCGTGCATATAAGTTACCGAGATCAATAAAATGTATAAAAGAGACATCACAACATCACAAAAAAATTAAAAATATTTGGAACAATTATAAACAACTGATTCCGTTTCAAAAGATGTACGGAATGGATAGCAGTGAAGAATAAATACAGAGCAAAATTAAATCTTGAGCCCCTGATTTGCGTTTCAAATTTCAAAAGTGGACCCTGACATAAATCTCGAGCCTGGTTTGCGTTTCAAATTTCAAAAGTCGACCCTGACATAAACGTGCGAATTTCCCAAATTCAAATTCCACCGTCTCATTTAATTTTATATTCTGATTTTCGTTATACCTCTTATTTCTAATAAATTAATTTCATTAATCCGAATTCTTTTCGTTCGTCCATATTTTTCAGCCATTTAAAGTTGGCTGTCACCAACTTCCGGCAATTATTTTATATGCATATCAAATATGCAAGTATCTACAAAATGGTTGAGTGAAGGTTGAGAACCACTGCCATAGACATTTTGTTTAAAATTCTACCCTCTCGCGAAATAATTTGTCCAAATCTTAATCGAGCTTCGAGGAGCAAACTTTCATAGGCTGTACGCCGAGCAGTTTCGCCAACTCTTCAGCATCCTTCAGCTGATTAGGATGATAAGCGATGCCTCCGGACCGATCGACGCGTTCCTTAGCAGCCTTCTCAGGGTCCCCAGCGACCAGAACAGGCTTGTCGCCAGCCTTCGGCATCTCCCTCAACTGTTTCAACAAGGTAGCCAGCCTGTCCTTGGACCCAGACCCGAAAGCTTCCGGATTAATGGCCATGAAGCAATGCCCAAGGTCAGCGATCCTCTCCTTGCCCTTCCATTGTCTGATATTAGGTCCAAAGTGGCTCCCAGAGAGGATTCCACAGAGGATTTCGACCATCAGACCTAAACCGTATCCCTTATAGCCGGACGTATGCTCTTCTCCGCCCAGAGGCATCAGGGTCCCGGTCTTGCAGGCGTCTTCGGCATCGCTGGTCACCTTGCCGTCGCTTCCCAAGGCCCAGCCCAGAGGAATCGGCTCTTTCTTCGTCACTGCCAGCTCCACCTTGCCCAAAGCGACAGCCGTGGTCGCCATGTCCAAGAGAAACTCGTCGCTGTTCGAAGCTGTCATCCCAAGGGACAGAGGATTCGTGCCTAATCCCTTGCCGATGCTGCGTGTAGGGGCCATCAAGGGGCTAGTGTTGGTGCAACTGAAACCGATCAGACCCTGTTCCATCGCCATTCGAGTGTAGTACCCGCAGATACCGTAGTGATTCGAGCTGCGGACTGTCACCATGCCGATCCCGAACTTCTTCGCCTTCTCTATGGCCAGCTCCATGCAGAACTTGCCCACCACGTGGCCCAGCCCGTTGTTCCCGTTTACCAAGGCCACCGCCTGAAAGAACCCTCGTCAAACTTCGTCGCTTCAAAGAAGCGAAGCTCAATAGCTGGAGGACAGCTAGGATTCCTCGGTGTTGTTCCGTAAGGATGACCTCTCTAACCGCCTTTATTTAGAAAGCTAGCAATTTAGGGGATGGGCTTCTCTTTCAACGCAACTCTTAGCTAACAATTCACGGGATTTTCTAGCTAAATAGTGGAATCGTTTGCGAGATTGATTGCTTTCTTCTGTCATCTAGCAACTAAGCAATTTAGAGGATCGCGAGGGGATAATTTGGGAAAGTAGCCTCTCTTTTAACGAGTCTTCTAACAAGCTAACTATGTTTAGATGACCTTCTAACTAACTCGTCCATTTTCGTTGTCCGTCGTCTAGCAAGTTAGATGATCACAAGTCAACCATTTAGGGGACGATCTAAGCGAATATTTCCACCTCGAACGTATCCTCCATAAAGCTAACAATTTAGGGGATGATCTGGCTGACGAATACAATTGTGTTTGAACCGTGATTAGTCTTGTCTGTCAGCCAGCAAGTTAGCAATTCAGAGGACACAGAGCAGAGCGCTCGATATCTGTCGAGAAGTTAAGTGGCCACCGATAAGGATCCGTTTCGAAACCCGCGAATTATCGGCGTTGTTTTTCTGATCGGGCTCGCCGACTCCGGAGAAGAGAAGAGGCTCGGCCGACTGTGTGGTACAGAACTTTAGATAAACGTGACGTTTCCCAAACGGTCCGGTTTTCGCAGGCGGGAAATACGAAGTGTCTGAAGGAACAACACCGAGCAAACCGGTACGAGCCGGATCTCCGGGCGTCTTTTTACTGCTGCAAGAGTGGAAGCTGAGTAGCCGTGACGCGTAACAACATTGATTCTTCAGCGATTCGAAGCGATTAGTCCCGGGAATGACTAATTAAAGACGGATTAGCGGCCGTCGAACAGCTTCCAAGCGGAGACGCGATCGAGCGACTTCGTCTTCGTCGGGTTTTGCTGTCTCCTGGAGGAATCATCGAAACGTTAAAAGCGATGACTAATGAAGTTCGTCGAGATGCGTTCTCTAAGCTCTTCGCAGACTCTTTGTCGTTTTGTTTAGGTATACTCGAGTTCGAAAACACGCCTCCACGCGAGCAGATCGTTGAAGGTCAAAGAACATCCAGCCGCGGCTGCTCAATTAATCGGACGAACAATCAAAACGCGTCACTCTTTCGACCAGCCTGCGTGCCATCGTTCCCTGACGGAAGCAGCTGCGTTCTCGGCTCTAACGTCAGAAGAGCATTCCAAACAAACTGATTCCTGCCGGGACAAATATAGCGACACTATCGAACGATACACAGCGCACAGGGTTCTTGACTCCGCGTTCGCGAACCTTAATTAACGGAGAACCTTGGAGATCTGCGTGGCCTCGAGAGCTGATGACACGAGCGAACAGAGGATGCCAGCGCGAAGAGGCTGCATCGACTTAGTAAACAAAAGAATCCTGGAGCGTCTGTATTCTTTTCGTGCTAGAATACTTTCGATATGAAACTAGATTCTTTCACGATCCTTGACGATTTTCATCTTGGAAGATGATGAAGAAGTTTCAATCTTGCCAACCCAAGGATCATGTCCTTCAGCGATTCTTCCACATAAAAAAGAACTGTAAGATATCGACTTTTTAGAAGCTAATAATTAGTGCACGTTCTTTCGTGGTCCCTGAAGAGTTTCATCACTGAAAATAACGAAGTTGCTTCAATTCTTCCAACCGAAGTATCATGCTCTTTCATATAGTTCCTCTACTTAGGAGAACTGTAAAAAATCGAATTTTTATCATTCAATAATTAATGCACGACCTTTTACGATTCCCGAAGAGCTTCATCGCCGAAGATGTCAAAGAAAATTCAATTTGTCCAACCTAATCATCCTTATCATGGTACCTTAAATTAATCACTATATATATATTAATATAATATATATTAATATTTAATAATAATAATATTTAATAATAATAATTAATATTATTATAATATATATTAATGATGGTACCTTGAAATATTATCCTTCGAAAACAATAAAAACCGAAGATTCCGTAGAACTTTCGTCAGAAATAAAAAAAGAAAATAAATTAACGAAATTCCGAAGACCACCAGGAGACAGCAAAGTTGGCGCACAAATGCCCAAAGGACCAATCGCTTCTTCGAGCTCGTCGAAGATCAACCAAGGATCGTCGCGCGAGTATCTCCGCGATCTCTACTACCTGAAAATCCTTGTCGATCTCCGGCTTGGCAGCGGCATCGGTGATCTTGCTCTCCAGATCATGCACGTAGAGCCTGAGCCTGTTCAATCCGTGGCTAAAATGGCCGCAATAATCAGCAGTCATCAGATGATGGCCAACGACCTTGCCATCTTCGCTCGTGGTCCCGGCCTTGCACAAGCAGTCCTGAATGAACCTGACCACGTCCTCTTTCGGGACCACGGGCTGCGTCGATCCTCCCGTAGCCATTCTCTGGATCACGATCGAAACCGCCGGTCTGCTGTCGAACAGTCTCGTGGCGAACCGCGTCGCGATTAAAATACTTCTGCCGACTTTGGACATTGTGTGTCTCGTGTGCCAATTATCGCTCGGATGATGATCTTTAATCAACTATCAGTGAACTTTCTTCTGTATCTGCTTTCGATAATCCGCTGGACCGTTCGCCAAGGTTAGACACGAATGATCTGGCGGGGTCGAGTTGTATCGCGTGTCATCGGCGTCTAAGAAGACGCTGGTTATCGGCGTCTAAGAAGACGCTGTTATCGTCGCAGTTCTTGATAGCTCGAGACCGACCTTGTCTAACAGACGTTATCGTTTGTTGTCTATGTTCTTCAAGTTTTTCCTTAATTGGTATCTTAATTTTGATATACGATTAATCCTTTTACTGCGATGCAATCTTTATCGATTACCCATCAAATCCTTCCGCGATGTTTTTCTTCTCTTCGGAGTATCTTATATAAGTTTCTGTACCTTCTTTTAAATCGCTGTCTGTTTTCAAGGTATTCTTCGATTTTTTTTCTTTGCCGTATCACGTCTCGGTTCTCCCTTTTCGCCAATTACCAATGCGCCATATTCTCGGTATCTTCTAAAGTCGATGCTTCTCGCTGTCCTCTCGAATGTTCCTTGTGGATCGTGCTCTTCGATCTCGATCACGTCCTATTCCGCACAGAGAGGAGCGCCGATCTGACGATCGTTTCAATCTCCCGCCAAGCAAGAGCTCTAGAAGACCGCCCGTCCGCAAACCGTTGCGTAACTTTCAGCAGAAATTCGCGTCTACAAATGCAAATCTCCCTGGCGATTTGAGAACGTGACTTTAGGCGACTTAACCGTCCCCCGTCGGCGTATAGTTATCGATCGACAATGTTTTCCCGTTGACAAACTCACCAGCCCGATCGAATGATCTATGGATCGCCGGCAATGACTCGCGGAGCGTCGAGGCCAGTGAAAAACACGTTTCACTAACAGTGAGGCTTCTGTAATCCACTGGCTAGGACTGGCTGAGAAGATAGTGGCCGCACTGGCTGACGTCAACGGCGGATAATTCGAATATCGGATCAGTTGCTAACTCTTTCGGCTTTGATCGTTCGTCGCCGAACATTTACAGATTGAATTTGGAAATCGAATTTAGGAAATTTTGAAGAATTAAATCGAGAAGCTACATTTAGAGCTCGAATAAGAGACTACGTTGCTTAGGCAGTTTTGTAAGATTTTTCCAAAGAATTTTCCTGAAGAATTTTATCGACGAATTTCCCGCTGCGGTTTTCCGGCTTCCAGAATTATTAAGCGAATCGATCCACGTAATCGAGCTAAGATTTAGAAAACGGGAAATCCATTTTCAAGCTAGTTTTTTTTACGTCACTTAAGTCACATAAAGAATAAGATTGAAATCGAACGAATCGGTATAGAATCGAATGTTATTCAAATAAATTCATTGAATGGGATTCTATATCATTAAAATTCTGAACTCGATAATCCATAGGCATTATGTACCATAAAATAGAAAATAGGTCGAATTCTTCAAAATTCAATTGAAAAAGAAACTTGAACAGTATCCAAACCGAATAAGATAATTTCATAAAATTCAGTTCTATTCAAAATTCTGAACTCGATAATCTATTATAGCAGAGCTCGGAATTAATCCAATAACATTTGCGAGGTCTTTGCCGCAGAGTTCACACCAGTCTCCGAAAATCCTCTGTCGCGGACAGGTTAATTTCGAGCCCTAATACCGGACATTAAGAAAGCCTCCGGATAATCGAAATGCCAAAATTATTATGTCACAATTCCCACACACACACAATTCCCTTGCATCGCAGATTCGGCGAGGAACGATCGCGAAAAATCGGAGAATCGTGCTCGATGATTATTCCAGCAGTTTTCTCTCGAATTAATTAGCCCCGCTGCTTCTCTCCACGGTTAAGCTATTTAATGATGTTCAGCAGCGCCTTCCACTCGACAGTCCAGGCTGCAGCAAGGGATATGACGTATCTCTATTTTTGCGCTGATAAAACTGCCATGCCGGTATCTCCGGAGCGCAGTTACACACTTTGGAAAATCGCGCGTGTACACAGACGTGCGCGAGCGAGCGTGTAAACACGGCGAGATTACTAGTCGCTAACGCCTATCAACGGTTAATCTATCGAATTCAATATATTCTTCGGTTAACAGATGTTTTTCCAGAGTCACTGTATCCCTAGACACGTTCGATACAACATTCTGAAATCGTTGATTGCAAGATTCGGTAGCGGGACGAGACGGGCGACACAAAGGACAGTTTGTATTTAGCCGCTATCCGTCTCGCTCGTGTAGCTAACACGATACCGGGCTTTTTTTAGAATCTTTCGATTGCTCCGAGCAATCTATAGACCGGCCAGTAGGATATTATTATACCGAAACGAAGAAAAAAAAAGGTTCAAGCCTGTCGATTAACCTTATCAATTACTACCGATGGCTCGATCGTCGGCGAATTACACGAGGCCGCTTATCGATAGCTCGAAAACGAATTACGAGGATGATCGAAGCACGATGCAGTCGATCGATCATCTATTATTCAATAGATGATCTGTTCGATGAATGGACAGTCGACTCATAGTGCACACATATTTCATAAATAAACTGTTAGTAAAATATAATTATTTATGTGTTAATATTTAATTGCTAAATTTCTATATTAACGTCCATTTTTATCTTGTACAGTATATCATATATAATATATGTACAATATAAATAATATGTTTCTAGTCCTATTAAATTTCTTTTCTTCTCCTGGAAACATTGTTCTCTGTCGCGACTAAACAGATATCTTCCTGTAGCATCTATTAATGGATGATTTTGAATAAATAAAATAAGTAATAACCAAATATTTGATGTGGAATTCATACTCTAAATAATTCATACTCAAATAATATACTTGCAACTGATTACCGATTACTTTTCCAGTAGAAATAATATTCAGTGCGGAATTCATGCTCACAATAATTCGACATTAATTATGCTGGCGACTGAGCACTCGTTTACTATAATACATGTAACTTTCTACGTTCTTCTAAAAATATTATGAAACCGCTCCGATTATGTTAATTAAATACTGCTGCATCAATTTACGATTTCAAGACAACAATTTCTGCAAAAGATCTTGAGAAAACTTGCTTTCAAATTACTTACACACTTGGTTGCTAATGAAAGGGTTAGCAACGCGTTTGTACCGACTAGAAATCCGACGACTCGTGTTATATGATCTAGCATCTTCGGTTTAGGGGAACGACGCGGACAGCGTGCAGAAAATTAAGAACGATAACCGAGCACGGAGAGTGTCGCGACTGAAAGTGTTGGTGCGACGGGAACAGGTGGAAACAAAGTGGATGAGCGAGCCACGGTGGAAGGTGCAAGGCAAACCGGCTAATCCGGCCGCAGAAAAATCGAGGATCGATCCTGCGTTTCCGCGTGCATTCTACACCTAGCGAATCGCTCGCGCGAATTGCTCGAATCGCTTCGGCGACCCGCGAATGTTCGGCGCGTTTGCGCAATTTCCTGCAAAAGCAAACGTTCTAGTAGTCCTCGGAAAGCTTTCGATAAATCTCCGATATCGATATCATTATCATGCCAATTTTCGTCAAGGTCCGTTTAGCCGGTCGGACACATTTCGAGATCCGCATTTCTGCGAAAACAAAACGTTGCTAAAGTTATGGTTACTGCAAACGGGTTCTGCAATTCCCAAAACGACCATCATTCGACTGTTTGCTGTCGGTATCCTTATTATTTAAATTTCTTTGCCGATCCATTTGTCACTCTAAACACCGCGAGGTCTGCAGCTTTGCGACAAAACTTTGCTAAGTTCTGTTTTCTGCAAAGGGGACTTCGTAATTTACGGACAGCCAGCAGCAAGCCACGCTGTCATTAATAGCGTTGTTATTTGAACTTTTCATAGGTCGATTCGTGGAGCAGAGTTTCGAAAGGATCAAAGGAAACACAGATGCATTTCCTGCAATGGTACTTTCCATTTCACGACGAGCGATCGTACGATAAATTTGTGCCGTTGATACAGTTACCGCGTGAACTTTTTTCGGATCTTTTGGACGGATCGGAAGCCACCGAGATCGTATGGATCGCGCTTGAACACGAGCCACAGGTGTAGAATGACGGAGGCCGTCAGCTCTTCGACTCAGTTTCCTGGAAAATGAGCCATCGGGGCCGAAATCGGTGAGCATTCCGAGTGCTTTCAGCTGACGTTGAATTATCGGCGTCGTTCGGTCGAACTTTTATGGGAAAGCATTATCTTGTTATCTCATGTTTCATCTCAGAAATTTTCGGACTCGGAAAACTGCGCTTCGCTCGACGAATAAGTATCGCGAAGAGTTTCACTCAAACGAATCAATTTTCTCGAGGGATTAACTCGATCGACAGCTTTGTCACAATAACCAGTTAACCCTGGGGTGGGACGACTTGACTTGTCATTCACACCTGACCTCATTTTTCCTCCATTCTTTTTTTCATGGAAGTGACAACTTACTTTTCTAATGTCTGCAGTGACGTGCAGCCGATTGCGTCACCGGAAATTGCTATGCTCATGCTGTGAAATAATAGTTGTTGCGAGTGTTGCTATCTGGAATTCGTGAACCTGTCAGTTTCGAAAAGGAAGTCGATGAATCAGGCGAACGAAAGAACTAGGTAAACGAAAAGATTAAATCGCTAAATTGATATGACATTTAATTTGTTATTATACATTTAAATTCTAATCGATTTTTGATAGAAACTTGGATTGTAGTTGATTTTAAATTGGTGGAAAATTCATTACAATAGATCTCTAATACGAAATTTAATTGTAACGGATTTTCACACACACACACACACATTGCAAATTAAAACGATGATCGATTTTTAATAGAATAATAATCGATAAATGAGGTCGCGCTAGAACGTCCCGTCGATAGGCAGATCAAGTGATTATAAAATGTTCTATAAAATCGAATTTCGAATGTTTTCGAGCCTGTTATCCAGATAATTGGAAAATTATCGGGGAAAACGTTCAGGAAGCTCGAGCGATTAGGTTAATCGCGAAGTCGATACTTGTCTGCTCGTTATTACAGTCTGTCAATATTTGTGTTCCACTTCTACACGCGAAGTCTTTACATACAAGGTGTACCATTTTTAGAAGATAGACACATCGAAGACAATTTTAAGCAGATTCGAAATTACAGCGGATAGGAAAAAACGGTATTGGCACACCTTTTTAAACTTGACTAAATGACTAAACGACTAAATGACCTGAATTATCTGTAGATATTAGAGGGACTGGTTTACTGAACAATTGTTTAAATACTTTATTTTAATTTTTCTATTACTTGCAGTGACAAAAAATAAAAATAAAAACACTCACGTCTCCTCAACTTTTTTTATCCGATGTTATAACGAAAGTTAAAAAAAAATGCGTCTCGTAAGATCTGTTAACCGACCTCGAGCCTATAAACGAGATAGGATAATTCGATTTCTTGGAATGAGTTTGAAAGTGATTTTCTTGGTAGCTCCGAAATCGGCCTAGATCTCGGCGATCGTCCGAAAAATTGTCTGAACGAGCTCGAAGCGACGATAGGAAACGGCGATCTTCCATCGGAACCGTTATCGTCGTTCTTCACACTCCCAAGGCCGCGTGTTTCTACATACAAACACACAACCGTCAAACTAATCGCGCGCCGATAATTAGACTTGTACATTTCGTGAGCAAGTTCGCTGCTCCGTTCGATCCTACGAAAATCACTCGGTTCTAGCACGCCAAAAACATCGTTCCACATCACAGAGAACATACCTGCGATCACATTTCCCCTCTGGATAACGGACTAATTAATTTATTCGCACGAGCCACGATGATTTTCCTGTACAACGTTCAAGCGAATGATTTTCAGATGTCCTCCGGAATTTTTCAAACGAAATATTATTGTGTAACAACGAGGTAAACAAGCATAATGAAATTCTTATCTAAATTTAGAATCTGGTTAATTTTCTGTTACCACGAAGTATCCTTCGTGTTCATCATTAGTTTATTTATCCTCGAAAGAATTAGACCTTTTCCTCGAATGGTTAAGTTACTTAACCATGTTCTTAGCCAATCGAAACGATTAATCTTCCGACAGATAGTATTGAACGAAATCGGCCTCGATTTCCTCGGCCATTAAATTTCATGCATCCTCGCGGAGAATAAATAAAGCCTCTAACGTAAATCAGCTGTAATAATTTTCTTATGCAATATTATATGAAATCATCTGCCGAGCGGAGTCACATCACAGCCACATCACATAATGCTTAATCGTGGTCTTATCCTAATCGGCGATGTAATTAATCTATTCTTGCGCAATCAGTTTCCATTTTCGTGGTCAATGTTGCGTAAAATGGACCCGATCGACGTCTCGAAAGACAATTTCAAAAGAGCAATCGTCCCATCGGGCCGAGTTCATACGTAACAAAGCTCTTATCTCGATCTAATTATTTCTCTCCTATGCGCCTCGAGTGGCGTTCAACTGCAATAAAAATAATGATACTAATATCCACCGATAAGGAGTGTAAGAAATAAGCGAGCGAACAAAGAACGTGGCGGGATTAATTCGCGCATTTAAACGGAACGAAACGGGATACTATCATCGAAGTTACGATAGACAGGATAAGATTTATGGTGTTTGCTCTCTGTCACGGGACCTTGTTCATCCAGCGCGCGCACGATCGACAAAAAAATATTTGCCTGGCGCGCGCGTAGGAGAGGCATCGATTAATTTCGTACAAAATCGCTGGCGGATCGATTAACGGATCGATGGGACAATTAATACGAGTTTTATTTCGCCTCGAAATCGAATTAGAAATCGGCTAATCGCCGCGATAACTCGTTTAGAGCGAACCGTAATCGATGCCGCCAATTCCGCTTGCATATTTATACGCATTATGCAATTGCAACGCGGCCGTGCTGCGTCTCGAATCAATGTTACGTCGAGATTGCCACGCTGGTTGTGAAAAAAAAGAAGGTTCGGCTTCGACAGAAAGGCTTCGGCTTCGATCTTTCTTTCGATCGATCTCTCGTCGCGATCGACGGCGATTTTCTTCGACATGTTTGCATCTTTTTTTATTCGAACACGATTCGTTCGTTCCTAATTAAAAGGTATAATTTTCCATTTTGGAAGAAAGAAGAAATGAAATTGAAGTTACCAAACTTTATATTTTCAAGAAGAATGAATCGGATTATCTATCTGCAATGACTAATAGATCGATCTTCGTTCTGATCTCTTTAAAAGAAGTAATTTTCGATCCTCGAAGAAAGAATGAATGAAATTTACCGCTTACGGGAATTAACAAATATCCTTTGTTTCGCGTCCAATTAAGAAGAAAATAATTCGGCTCGAAGGTGGAGGAATGAAATCTTGATGGACGTGTGCCGATTAGATGAAACCGAGCACCGATTAGCTAAACGATGCTCGCGATTACATCATTAATATTCGATCGCATTACGTTACCTAACTCGTCAAGGGACAAGAAAATAAAATACAACGGGAGACAGAACGGACGACAAAGGAGAAGAATGTCGCGTTTGTTCACCGGAAAACTTTAGGATCACGAGGAATCGAGCGGAACTTCAAACGGGAGATCGTTAATCGACGCTAATGGAATGACATCATCGACGAACGATCCTTGGTTCTCCGCGGATTTTTCGAAAAATCAGGGATTAGTGAAAACTTCTCGCACGAGGAATATAACACCGGTACGGGACGCGATTTTATTAAATACAATAGCTTCGGGAACAACGGCAGATCAATCAACTAATTGAGCCGTTTATTTTGAAAGTGGCATAAGTCACTTTGTTTAATATGGATGGATAAAGTATGGATGCTAACTTTCGAGAAGATTCACTTGTATTTGTTATCTCGGGATACTGATATTTTTCTCAGTATAAATAATTTCGTATAAACATTAAAGAATCACCACTTTTCATTACGGTAAAGTGATAATCTCCGATGTTGTTTCGAGAAGATCGCGTACCATGAATCATGTCCAAGATATTCTGAACTAGCAAACGCTGGACAACTAATTCCAAGAAAAATTAACGTTCTCGAAAGAGTGTGACGATAAACGTTATTTACAGGTGACAAATGATACAGTCTCATTTGAATCCAGACGTAGTCTCTCTCTCCGTATCGGATGAATAATTAACGATCTTCGTTATCTCGGTAAGTGTCGCGTTGCGACTCATTACAATAGGAAAATCGAAACTGTGCCGAACGAACGTTTTTAGCTCGGACAAAGATAGACCGCATTCCAGGATCAGATTAATAAATTATAACAAAAAGGTCTACAATACGTGGGACTCGTAAGAAAACAATTGCTATGCATTTATGCGCAGCACAGAGAATCGATTCATTCATAACAGAAATTCCTTGCTTCGCTTCTGATTGTCATGCTTTTATCTGTAACTCGTCATTCGCGAAGATTCAATTCACTCGTCATTCGAAGATTCAATTCACTCGTTATTCGAAGATTCAATTCACTCCTATTCGAAGATTCAATTCACTCGTTATTCGAAGATTCAATTCACTCGTCATTCGAAAATTCAATTCACTCGTCATTCGAAAATTCAATTCACTCGTTATTCGCAATTTCATTCGACTCGTGACTCGAAAATTCACAGAAATATTTTCCTATATCCCTGATGCAACATTTTTATTTCTGACTCGTGATTCGAACATAGAATACAAAGTAGTTTATAATCGCATGGAAAATCAACTTGCACCAAGGTATAGGAATGCGTTCATGATGGATTTTCGACGGAACGGAATGAGAATGAAATTGCTGGTTCACGGATTCCATTGACTGTGGGAAAGGCTGGCAAGTTGTTGCAACAGTGTGGAACCGAGTGCATCAGCAGGCGATTCAAGTTTCGCGTACAATGCATGGGGAACTCGGCGCAAAGGTAGCCCCATTGATAATGCGTCGGCTGCGGCGGCGGCTCGTCAATAGGCCGTAGTACGAGATGCGTACTACAACCGGGGATGAATGAACTGTAAAACGCGGGAAAACCTTCTCACCCGGTTAAAGAAGCTGCACGTGGGAACGCGTGCACCGATGAATTACTGTCACTTCCAGCTAACGGAATCGTGGCATTCCAATCGCGTTCAGGGTCGGCGAACGTGATTTATAGACTCCTTTTCGTAGTCGCTATAGCGGCGGTCGCGGAGATAAAGAAAAACTACAAGTGAGTTTAGAAATTTAGAATACGCAAAAGAGTTAACGAATAACTTTAGCCGGTTTAACGAAACTCAGTAAATTGTGAAAAACAGCTGAGCGAAGAAAACGAAAACTGAGAACTATGTAGGAATTCTAATATTTTTAGCGAATTGAAGAAATTGTAGAAGCTATAGCGAACGGACAGTTCTAACAATTTCAACAGAACTTAGAAAATCCTGAAAAATCAGAGCCAAAAGAAAGAAAAGAATTAACGATTAAGAATTAAAGAAATCGCAAAAAGTATAGCAAACGAATGGTTCCAGCAGGTACAACGATGTTTGGTTAAATTGTGAAACGAAGAATTGATTTAGTTCCAGCGAGTACAGAAATTGTGGAGTCAACGACAAAGAGAATTTAGAGAATTACGAAACAGATCGGAGCTGCTAGTTTTGAATGTTCGCAGAAGTTATTATTATTTATCAAGGCGTCTGTTCGTCCGCGAGCAACAAGACGAAACAACGGAGCCGAAAAATGGCAGCTTGCCCTGAAAATATCTGTGGAAGCCGTTTCGAAAGTGGCACTACCGTCTACTCGAGGACGCATTGTCTTCGCGTTCGTTACATACATATGCATATAATGCTGTCTGCAAATCTCCGGCAACTTGGCAGACGCGAAAATAATTCAGCAGTTGCAAAACCGCGTCGAGGGTGGCTTAAACGAGCGTATTGTTAGTCATCGGGGAACAATATTCCGGCGAGACTGTCGAGCTACGATTTCAACACCGATCATCGTCGCTGCAAACCGCGCCAAACGCGGGTGCTCATCGCGCAAACATTTGCTCAAACTGTCATCTCTGTCTCGTGACAGTTTTCGGAAACCTTCAGCAATCATTCGCGATCATTTTATTACTTTTCCGAATTATCGAGCTTCGGTTTCACGAAGCTCGACGGCTCACTAAGCAATTTACTGACGCGAGACGAGACGCATGATATATATTTCGTCGATCCTGTGAACTCTAATTTACCATTCTTGCGAGTTTGAAACGAATCGTTGCGAAGAATAAAGCACAGTACTTATGGCTACACACGCAGATAGGAAGATGTAATCGTTCGCCGAATTTCTAAGTGTTAGATTCAACAAAGGCAAACACACGGATTTCTGATAAGAGATAACCGAACTTGATTAGATCCGTTGGAAACCATTTGCGTGTATCTGAAAAACCGCACGTTTTCGCGCGTTTGCGTGGTTACAGTCCTAACGCGACAAATTAGCGAATGAATACAAGCGTCGTCGTCTGGCAAATCGGCGAAGGAAGCAAGCGAGTGTTTAAAGGAGGGCATAAAAATCTCATTATCATTGGGAAGCAACAGATCAGAGTCTAAAGCGTAGAGCGTTCTCGAATGCCGTTCTAAAGTCTGTCTAATTACTACTTGAAGTAGATGTGGTTTGATAAAAGATTCATCAATTTTTTGGTAAATCAAGTGGAAGGTGTAGAATTTTTTGTTGCACTGTTCCAAAGTCCCTCCGATTAGCACAGGAAATAAATGTTGATTGGGAAGACGTTCGTCAAGTTCCTGGCGAATCGAGTACACAGATCACGAAACGGTTTCTGGATCGTATTCAAGTCCGTTTAATTAGCACTGGAAGTAGCCGAGGGTTCGAGAAGAGATTCGTCAAGGTCCTGGGTTAATTTGGTTCAGCCACAGGACGCAGGAGGTTACGACGAGCGCGTAGGAGACTGTTTGGAGTATTGCGTGAGTGATTCATAGCGTGTCGGATGGATCCGTAGACAAACACGCGTCGCGTCGGCTGGTTGTAATCCGATAAATTCGCAAAGGTCGATCATCGTGTGTGCCCATCGCATCGCCGTCGATCAGCTGACGATCCGCGGCTGAATGCCTCGCGATCTCCTGCCGCCAGCACGAGGCCCGCGCGAAAAACGCGCGCGCGACGCGGCGAAAGCGGTAACACGCGCGAGATTCGCGACGGATTCGCGCGAGCACGTGGTCTCCCGGCTTTCTCGATGTTTGTACTCACGACAGACGCATAAATCGCGGCACGAACCGAACTATTCGCGGCTAGCAGCGCGCCGCGGCCAAGAATAAACATGAAAATAGGTTTGCAACCCTTGCCGCGCTCGGAACCGCTCGCATCCGCTCCGGCCTCGCCGGGTTGACGCGATTATGCGACGGAGGAATAAACGATGCGCGATTTAGCGGACGATCGATCGAGCATTCCTGGCGAAGAGATTCGCGGAAGTACGTTTAACCCTCGAGAAAGTAGACTATGAATCAAAGTAACGGTATGAATGAACGATATAGTGGTTGTGCATAGTTATAGGCTCAAAGTGTGACTTTCACATTTTACCTGATACTTAAACAAAATCAAAAGAAAACTGTATTTTATATATTTCTATTTTGCATTATTTCCAATATAGAAATATCATTTAAATATCACTAAAAATGCAAAAGTTACTCTTAGTCTACAATTGTTCACTGCATATCCTGATGTCCTTTTGTTATGTCCATGATCAAAATATGTACGTGCAACTTCTGCAATAAGATGTGCAATCCTGACGTTGTCAATACGACGTTATTCGTCCGCAAAGGGTTAATATTATTATTAAGACAGATCTAGTTTGGAGTATATGGCAATTAGGCAGACAGAGTTTGCCCGCTTTTGCAACAATAACGAATTTGCTGATAGTCGATAAATAGTACAAGAAGCTGCGATGAATTAAATTGCTGAAAAATTGTCGATTCAGTAATCTCAGTTGGTTGCTTCAAACCATGTACAATACCTACAAACACCCGAGAACTATTGCAAACCCAATTAGGATCAGCTCGATTAATCGCACGTGTTTCCTTAATTAATCGTACCTTGGAGTGAATTGTAAAGAACATTTTATTTTCGGTAAAAGCAATTTCCTGGCAAGGTATAAACAAAGTTTCTCTACACCATGTCCTCTCGATACAAACAAAAACCATTCGCTCTCGACCCCATGAACGATAACCACGTCGCCTCGCAAGGACGAGCGTAGCTTATGAATATTTCGGACTTAATAAATATTATCGTTTGGTGATAGATTAATGCACCGAATTATGCCGACGTTATCGGCGCTCGCCGGTCGGACCGTGCACGCAACGAAAGAACAAAGTACTCGCGCAATTGTCCGGTTCGAACGCGAAGTTCGGAATTACATTCGCCGAAGGTATTCAATTTACCGCGTCGCGGAAGAAATGGATCGTTACAATGGAAATCAATTTCGCGCGAGCAGTCGCTCATTTTACAGCCGCGGCGACTTACAATAACGATCGAAATCAAATTCGATGCGGAATTCATTGCGCGAACACTTTCTTCTCTCGCTAAGCGAACTGCGAATTTTTGTGCTGCGACGTTAAACGACCATCGAATTCGTGTCGCAGAGTAGAAAAATTCGCGGTCTCGCGTCACCGAACAAAATTCGTCGAAGCAACGCGATACAACTAAGTACTCACCAGAGTGTTCTGATACCCCAGACCGTAGTCCTGGCTATCCTCGCTGCTGGACGTCGCCATTTCGCACGGAAATCTCGGCGATCGAAGAACAGCTGACACAGACCTCTCCGGAAAAGCGCCGCACACGCACACAAATCAGAGGGAGAAAGAGGACGAGGATCGAGGACAGGACGATCCTAGCTTCTATTGATCTCTGGTCAAAGCACACTTTCCGCCTCTTCTTCCTCTTCCGCCCCGACTCGACTTCCGGTTGGGCCGCATTTATTCCCCCGTCGGCCTCACGATCCTGCGGCACGCGCGCGCGGCAAAACGGAAACCAGCGAGCGAAATGGAAGAGCGTTTCTCAATAATTCATCGAGTCCAGATAAGAAGCACGTTGGCTCTCTCTCTCTCTCTCTCGCCCTCGTTCGATCGCACTGACGCCGCCGTCGTCGTCGCGCACAACAAAACCCGAAACGCGACCGCGACACTGAAAGGAAAAGCGGAATTTCAAGTTCTCCACGGATCGCCGAACTTCGACCGATCGGCCGGTCGGCTTCCACGAGATCACGATAACGCGGCGCCGATCCCGGGCATTTCGGTCCGCGGAGAGAAAGAGAGAGAAAAAGAGAGAAGAGAGACTCAAAGTCCTCGACGAAGACTGCTTCGCCGGTTCCGGAGACGAACTGACGGCAGCGCGTTCACCGGCTGTCGAACGCGCAAACGGCAAGGAAAACAAACCCCCACCACCGACCACCTACTCGAAAATTGGCCCCCGACGCGCGATCATCGGTCGCGCGGCTCATTTTCGAAGAAACTTTACGAATTAGGGGACCGTGAAAGGGGACCTATGAAACGGTCGGACGGTGACGACTCCATGAAACGAGGGAACTTGGACCCTTCGCGCGATTGTTGACTTCGCGACGGTGGTTCGCGGTTTTTGGCGTTCGAAATTTTTCGGGTCTGCTATCGTCGCCGGTTCTATTATCGTTGACTTCGACACAGTAGCTCGCAATTTCTCGATTTTCAGCAGCGGTTTTCTCGTCGTTAACTTCATTTGCGACAGCAGTTCGCGATTTCTCGAACAATGGACCTCTCTTATCATCGACTTCGTTCGCGACAATAATTCAATTCTCTGCAAACAAAGGATTTCGTATGAATGTTCGGATACTGGAATGTTTGATTCACGCGGCTAGATTACGTCCTTGCCGATTTTTACAATAGCCTTGCATACAAATTGCATCAGATTACAGTATTCGCACGTGTAATCTGTTTGGACGATAACATATTCGCGTTTCGATGGGTCGAATAAGCTAGATTCCACTGCGGTGAGAGTATTCTCCCCCAGAGAAAATAGTGGATTATGCACAAAAGACTTGATGAATTATGGAAAAATGAATAATGTATGGATAATCGAATTATTCATTTGCAATCTCTGGGATACGATATACCGACACCGTCGTTATTACGTTTTTTCATCGAAAGATAAAGAATGCTCGAATTTGGTGTTAGCTCTTCGGTGGGTTGGCACAGAATTGTGTTTACAACAGCGATTTCTAATTGTTAATTGCGCTTGAGCCAGTGGTTTTCCTCGCGATTTGGTCTCCTTTTTATCGACTCCGCGCAATCGAATTTGGTTTCGTGCGAATGAATTTTAAGCTGCTTTTTCTATTGTGTTCGCGAAGTGCTATTTTTGTGGTTTCGACAGTTTCTGTTTACGACGGTCGACGTGCTTTGGCGTAACGTAAGTTCGATCGAGAATTGCCAATGCTCGGCCGACATTGTATTTCAAAATGTCAATTTCACGGTCTAGAGTAACCGACATTATTTTCCTGCGGCCGAGAACATATTTCCGAGGTACATAAATCGTTTCCTTCGATCGTTATGACGAATTTTTATTATGACGAACGGAAAACTTTTGCAAGAAAACAAGAAACTTTACTGTCAAGCCGGCAGAAGGTCGCTCTTAAAATCTTCGATTAGCTTGGAACAACGATTACTTGTGGTCCAACATGGATTTTGATCCGATAATTTTGGTCTAAAAGATTTGCTACGACAATTATGGTCCAAACAAACTTGGTCTAACAATTTTTATCAGACAATTTTGGTCGAACAGTTTTGTTTAACGATTTTCGTCTAACAAATTTGATCTAACAATTTTTATAAGACAATTTTGGCCTAACAAACTTGTTCTACGAATTTTGATCTAACAATTTTGCTCCAATTTTGATCCGACAGTTTTGGTCTTGCAAAGGTCTAATCATTTCGATCGGATAATTCTAGCCTAACAATTTTGATCTACCGTTGATTTTTACCATCTTACCGGTCACTGTCGTCGATTAGTCACCGACTTTTGCATAAGCGGTCCGATCACGAATTCTAGGAGAAAAATGTTGGATGGGGTCGGAGGATCGAAAGGGGTCGAAGTTCGCGCGATTAATGCCTCGGCCACGAAGTCGTCCGGCACGCGATCGCGATCGGTTCTCGTTCGATGATTCGGACTTTCACTCGTTATCGCGGATTCACTGTGCGCCGATTCTAAACGTGATGACCACGAAATTACCTCGTGGAAAAGTAAACGGTCAACAACGATGACGAACGTCGACTATGACGATGACGACGACAGCGACGACGACGGCGACAAAGAAAATCGAGAATAAGAAAAAGAAAGAGAAAAAAAAGAGAGAGAGAGAGAGAGAGAGAAAGAAAGGATCTCTCGTGGGTCGTCTGACCTGAGATATATTATTCCTGTCAGTATCGTTGACACCGAGACGCGCCTCGAGACGAGCGACTGTCCGGTCGGACGGTCGTCAGCCGACTGATAGGTGCATGAATGAAGCGGCTGAGATTTCTGCCTCGGTTTACAGGAAAATCGGAAATCTACTCGGCCACGTGACTGGCCGACCGGCCGCTTCGTTTTCGATACACCTGCTTCGAGACGCACTAAACGCGAAGACTATCGCGGAAAGACCGTTACGGTTGGCGATGATCTGTGGGGTGGATCTGCAATGATTCGCGAAAATAACTCAACCCTTTCAGGCGAGTACAGAACGTTTATGTTACTTGAAATCAAGAAATATCAATCTTTCTGTAGAAGAAAGCCGTGGACAGATATGTATGGACACCTTTTAAAACGGGATAATTATTATAAAATTAGACTAAACGGGTTGAATTGTTTGGCGATGTTAGAAGGACTAGCATGCTAGACGATGTGTAAAAGTTCTCGCAAAAATAGCATCAGATGGAAACGACGAAGAATCACGTTTTATCGAAGCATATAACGAAAATTAAAACAATACATTTTTCATTTCGAGTGTATTTTTTAATTTCGAAATTTCATCGAAATGATCTGCGTTATTAACACTTAACTGATACGCCGGGATCGTAAATGGTGCCAATATTGTATTTCATCTTCATTTCGTAGTAAAAGTTGGATTTTCCAGGTGTTTCTGATTTCATACACCAGCTAATCATAACATACAGTGGATCGTTTCGCCTAAAATTAGATTAACACATCCATTTGCACTTCTTATATCAGATCTATCATGTGCCTGGTAAACTAGTCGTTTTTATGACAATTATTATACCAGTATATAAAATATGTATATAATGTTAATTATCTAGTAGATCCTAAATCTTTACGAGTGTAAATATAAAATATAGTAACAAGACATTTCGACCCTTTGAACCTGTAAACCATAAAAATCCCGATTCCCAGAAACCGAACCGACTCCAAAAGCAACCAGGCCAGAAAGTAAAAACAGGAATTGCATAATTCGATTCCCTCGAGATTCGCCAAATATTTCCACGGATCGTAGAGCCGTCGTAAATCTGCGTGATAAGCGTTAAATGAAAATGGCTGATCGAGGCGGAAAACTTGCGGTTTCTTTTATCATTGTGGAACGACTTCCGTTAATATTCCTCTGCCAAGCAACGTTGAGATCGTTTTGGAGATCTACTCGATGGTCCTTGATCCTGAGAACCAAGATCTTGGCCGTTGTTCGGTTCCTCGATCGTTTCCGTGCGCCATGTTTCCGAGGGTACCATTCTCGGGGAAGAGAACGCTCGATCAGCTAATTGGCCCTCGACCACGCACTAATTTCGTATCGCTCGTGACATTTCGGGTCGGGCACACGAGGCTTCGAACTTGGATCGCGAACAAATTGCCCGTCCTGGCTCGATCGATGCGAACGCGCAGCCATTATTACTCTACCTAATCTATGTCCCTCTTTTAACCCCTTGCAGTATAGCAACGTGTCAGACACGTTATGAAGATTTCGACCATAATCTACTAAATATAGATGCGCTTCCTTTGAGCCGAGATAAAATCGCACTCTCCTATCATAAATAGAAAACCATTTCAATAGATATAAATTTCTAGAAATTTATTAGTGCAAAGGGTTAACGAAGAATTTTCCTGCAATTAATTATTGTTTATAATAATCATCAGTTTTCGTTGTAAGGACATCTCGAAGAGATCTTGGTCGTGGAAGCGGACGAGGACATTTTCCCATAGAGACAAAAGCGTGGATTTATTCGGATCGTGAATAGGACCGTTCATTGTTTTCGGTTTACTATTGCTGACAAAGTGGTATTGTTTGGAAAAGTAGAATAGGTGTCTTTTGGAACAGGATATGTTCTTTTTATTCGGGTATACCTTTTTCCTGCTTCGCTTATTCTTGGTAGCACATTCTTTCTTCCTCTCTCTCTCTCTCTCTCTCTCTCTTGTGTTCTTACGTTACACAATCTTTTTCCTCTAATTAAGTACCCTTTCACATACATCTTACCGTGTCCTTCATAGGGAATCCCAACTTTCATGGAACCTGTTTTGAGCTATTCTATTTGGAGAATGAGCATCATTGAAGTTATCGCGACTCGTGATTTGGTTTTGTTAGAAAGAAGAAAAAAACGTTCGGAGACCGGTGTTGAGACGCAGAGCACGAATATTTATGAGAGCTAAGATTCTAAGCAAAGCATCACGTGGACTTTGAAACGAAACAGAAGCCTTATTGTTTTCTTTTGTCAAAATTGAGAGCCTATTTGTCTGCTACTAATGAAACGTCATTGTTCTTGAGAATTAGTATCACATGACAGGTTTATTCTTAATATATTAGAAACGACGACTTTACTAATATTTTGTGCTACTTCGGTTTTTCCTTATTCTTTCTAGGAACTGTCTTTTGACATCGACCAGTGAATCATCTCGTGCGATGATTTCAATAATTAATCGTTCGAGTCCCAAGCAGCGGAATCGATTTTTTGTATAGATTTTGTGTCGAAAAGTCTCAGGTCATTTGAACGGATAACTGACTATCGAAGTAGCGCGCTCAACATTACTGATGCACGTACATCGCATAGTTAGTTTTTTTTTAAATGTAAATACAACTAACACATTTTGTATTTCATTGTTATCTTCTCAATAATTTTTATTGAACAAAACTTGAAATATTTATACACTAATAGTACGCATATTAAGACAAGTGCTATTTCGACCATGTTTTTCAATGACCCTTGCGACTCAAATGGTTAAAGAACACATCAATTTATAATTACATCTAACAGCAATGTTGCAAAGAAAATAGTCTTCCGAAAGAAAGATCGCGTTGCTATTCGTTTAAACAAAATAGAAATGCTTGTCCATTCGAAAAAATAATAAATTCATTAAAAAAAAAAGAAAGAGAATTTGTTATACCGAGACTTGTAGACGTGCAGTATTAGAAGAAAGAAATGATAAAAAAAGACAATTCTTTTTAATTTTTATTTGGAAACAATAGTATCGTATTAAATTAAAGTGCACACATGGTTCTAATAATAAAGCCTTAACTCTAATTAACGTATTCTATAATATCACCTAAAGAAAATGATTTTCGTGGAAAAGAAATGAATAAATTATTGGAAAATGAAATCTGGACAAGGAGCAAGGCTAAATAGGAGCCTGAATGACTCAAAAGTTTTTGGGAAAAAGTATAAACGTTATATTATATATTATATATCATTAATAAATGTACAATAAGCATTTTAACAAGATAACATTAGGAAATGTATTGTCTGTTTATAGTTTTACGAAAAATAAAAGAGAAAAATGGAGAAAGACCACCCGTATTAATACTGCAGTTAGTTGAAATGTGCGTTTGAATAAGTTTAAGTCTCAAAAATATATATGTATATGTATACAAAGATGTAGATATGTACTTGTTGCTAATGCAGCAATTTCTTTGAACAAGACTGCAGATTGTAATATATTAAAAAATTCTTTTGCCCGTAACTTACATCATCAGAATGAATTGTCGCTCTAAGACAAAAATTAACAAGCCAAGTATTAGATTTCCATTGACATAATGCTATCAGTGTTTTTCGGGCTCCGATGACGAGCTGGGCACAAGAGAGGCTATAGCAAATTAAGGCCAATTGTAGATTAAACAATATAAAAATCCAGTTGACCTGCAAAATTATATATCTTTTCATTGTTCAAACACGTACCAATGATGATGATTAGAATGATCACGCAGATAATCCCTATGATGATCATCATTTTGAGATTTTTCCACCAGTATTTCCTTTTCAGTTTGCCTGCCTGCTGTTCGAACTGTGTTGCTCCTTGTTGCAAAGCATCGGCACGGTTCTCCAGCTCAGAGAGCTTCTGATCTCTCTCCAGTACTTTCTCGACGTTTACTTTCATTATCCCCACGACCTCATCGACTGTTGCCTGAGTCTGTTGCATCTTTTTAGATGCAGCTGCTTGCTGTGGGTTTCTAGGCCCACCCACATCTTCTCGTGAATTGCCGCTACCTTCCATGTCTCTGTAATTATAAAAACCACTCAAATTAGATAAATCCATTATTAAAACTAATTATATAGTTTGATATAAGTTTTGATCGAGTAATTCTTTACAGTCGATTCACAGAAGCAAGTGCTGCACCTATGTTGTTTTTTGCAGTGACTTATTGCCAGCAAAAAGAGGTCTTAAATGCAATACAGATATCCAAAGTGCAATCTTATAAGGAATTATTTTTGCACAGCATTTACTATACCGTAGAAATTGTTATTAATATGATTATTTCTATAGTCGAGTCTACAAAAACTGGTTCCAACTAAAGATTTATTTAGCGAACGATAGAATTTATGAAATTTGATTTTACGGCTAATTGCCGTACACACCCATAACCTCAAAGCTCGCGGGGAAGTATAAAGTATGGAATCGGTGTCACGAGACATATGCTTGTCATCATGACATTATTTGATTGCAATCGACAGAAGTGAGTTTAATTGGAGAATGTCATTGTTATTAAGCAAACACGGGACATTGGAATACATATTTTCAGTTGCCGCGAAGCTGAAACAGCTTTCATCGGATTCACGCGTATATACCTGTCCATTTTTTAAACGCAACGAACAAGGTGAACGTACTCACTTGAAAATAAGAGATCCGCGGAGAACGCAGACAAGTATCTAATTTATTTATAAATAATGACAAGTATTCCAAACTCTGTATCGATGACGAACACACTTTCACGACAACAGTAAATGACATATGATAAAAATGGCGTTGATCAATGACGTCACGTTTATTTCAATAATATATTCTCCGAATATACTACAAAAAAGATGTTATTTCTTTTAATCTAATCTCTGATAGGAAAGATAACACTGTAATACCTTTCTTTTTCCATATCTATTGTGACTCACCGTCTTTTCAAAAATCAACCGCACCTTCGAAGCTTAAATTGACATGGTGCTGTCATCTGAAGGAGACGGCGCGCAACTTAATCTTTCGTTCTCCACGATTTTACCGACACACAATCTAATTGAGTAATTAATTTATTGCTGGAAATTTCGCTCTTCCAAGAATGTCAGACATATAAAATGTGTTGGAATAATTTCTGTCGTTACGCTCGTTAAAATGCTTGGTCAAAGCTGCATGAATTTCTCGAACATGTCGGAGCTCAAGTGATTCTTGCCGGAATACTATATAGGAAGCATTGATTTGAGCAGCAAATACTCGAACACAGTATTTCAGAATTAGTTATTTGTATTATAATTTCGAAGTTTAGTAAATCAAATACGTAGGTTTCGAACATTTACGAAATAGTATCAATTTCCAACTATTAGAATGAAGAAACAATGAGAAAACTAACAGAAGGGGTAGTTTTATTTGAAGCCACAGTTTTCAGAGAATTCTAGAGTATCGGAATTAAGAGAAAAATGATTTCCGTAATTAAACCTCGAGCAAAATTGAAAAGACATATTTTCCGAATCAATTCCTCCCCATAAAATAAAAATGCTTCATAAACACGGACGAATCTCTTGAATTTAAACAACGGAAAGTAAAATAAGTAACTAAGTCGATTGTCTGACTCTTTGCAAAACGATTTCGAATACCAAAAATGCCAAAACTTCCCCCAGAACGATTGCGAAACACCCTGAGAAAATTCGTCAAGCTCAAAGCCACAATTTCCAGCTTTAAAATGGAGAACTCACCCTCAGGAGGAGCCATGGTTCCCATCTTTCTCGAGGACGCAGACATTTTCGCGGAGCGGAGTTCAACGTCGGCCTGGCTCACGGCAAAAATCGCAAAGAACATAAATAAAATATTCTGCGGATGCTCGTGCGCGCACTCCCATCGCATCCCCAGGGCCGTGCGAGCATCCCCTAAGATCAGCCCCCGCGAAAACAAACCCGAAAACCACTGTCTCGTCTCTAACCGCTTCGACAGCTCCGATCAACGTTCAACCCTTAACAAAAAATTGTTTCTAGCCTAATTAGAATATTACTCGAACCCAGTCGAACTCGCAAACTCGCGGAGAATTGGCCAACAACACCCGGTCGTTGGCCTATATTCGCAAACCCGTGCCCAGGGCCGTGAAAGTTTGGTGCCAGCCCTGGGCCCTGGTTTCAGGGTGTGTTTGCGCATGAGGGTTGCGGCTGGCTTGCATTTATTGACTGGGAGGCCGGTGCATGCGCATCGCCCGTCTCAAAAACCGTTCATCGACCTTCGATACATCGACTGGCGGTTCTCCGAGGGTTCAAGAAAATTTTTCATTCCGAAAAATCGCCGGCGAATTTGCTTCTTTCCGGCGTGCGAGTATAGTCGAGGCGTTCTCGGTTGTTCGACGCGAGCCGGAAACGAAGGGTCCGGGGACCGAGGGAATTAGGGGAAGTTTTCGAGCGAGATTCGAAGGTGCGTGGTCGATCGAGGTATCGCAGCTCGCGACGGCGATATCGCGGCGGTGCCGCTGGAAATTTTATCAATACCGCGGCCGTCTAGTCGCTGACAGTCACTCGTGAAAAGTACGCGGTCATCCGACGGGGTTGCCAGACCAGCGGATAGCTCTAGCCGAGGAAAGCAGAAGCGAGCGACGAACAACATGTGAGTACAACATCGTCGTCAGACAACCAACCGATCGTGTCCATTCACAGTGATTATTCGGATCAGCAGCTCCGGGAAATACCGCTGGCCCGATGATAGACCCGCGATCATGGATCCGCCGGATTCCCTAATTCGCTAGCTAATCCCGTTGTCCACCTGCTACGGCCGCTCGGGGACATTCGTTTACGATCAGGGAACAATCGGATCCCGTCGATTTTCATCCGATAGCAACCACTTTGCTGCCGAACGGCCAGCCACTTTCGACACTGTCGAATCTGTGTCAGCGGGAAGGGAGGTTTTTTGGCCGAGATTCGAGCTGCCTCGGTGGATCAGTGGTCTCGGATTGTGGGTCTAAAGGTCTTCGAGCCTGATTCCGTCGACGAAAGGATCTCGAGAGCGTCGGAGAGGTCACAATTTCGTAATGAGATCGGTCCAACAACAGCACCGAATACAGGGGTCGCGAGTTTTTCGAATCTGTTTCGGGAGATAGGAAATTTTACAATCCGATTGCTTTTCACGGTGTCGAGCCGAGGTTCGACCAGGGTTGTGGGTGGCTGTTTGGGCATTTTTCGTGGCGGATCGGCAGCCATCGGCTCGCCAAATGAATCGAAGCCCGCAAGGTGGATTTTAAGACGCAATTTCCTAGGCCTTTGTCAGCAATCGATCCTCCTGCACGGCCAGTCCGCGACACACGACAGAATTTCCAATAAAGTGCAGCAGAGCTTAAAGCGGACCACCGAGCCCGATTTCTTCCGGACGGCGAAATTCCGGTCATTGAATTCCGGGGCCTCGGCGTGGCCTTGTTTCACGAAATTTCGTCGAACGCCGATAGACCGTGGTCCGGGCCACATCAGTTCTGCAACAATCGACGGATCTGTGGATCATGTTTCCTCGTTGATCAGCTGCGCTCCCTTTTTCTGGCCCAAATCTCGCCGGAATTGTGACTTGTTCCTCCTACAACATTCCCGAGAAGCTTCGTCAATATTTCGTAATCGTTACGATGTTTTCATCATCCGTTTACTCTTGGATCATTGAAGTCGCTTTCTGCAGTAGTTTACGATTTTATCTGACCAATTTTTAAACGATTTTATTTGAACGATATTAGTTGAACAATTTGTAAGCGACTTCATTCGAACAACCTGCAAGCGACTTTATTTGAACAATTTGTACACAATCTTATTCGAAGAATTTCTAAACCTTTCTGATTTTGCTTGGACAATTGGTAAACGATTTGATTAGAACAATTTGCAGACAACTTTTTGGAGCTTCGACAGACGGTCTTGTAACTGGGATTATAATATGACTGCAGGTTATCGTAGGTTTATCGCAGCGAGACAGGGATACTAACGCATTTTTCGAACCGTGAAATCGCGAGACTTAATTGCGAACACACATGTACCGGTGGCAATCAATTGTAAAACACACAGTGCTGTATGTTCTAGTGGCTGTTTCTATATTTAGATAATCAATGCCGAACACATTTGCAGAAACGTTCTACGGCTATGCCGATGAAAAATTGCTCCCGCTTAAAGCCGCAGAAGAACACACTGCCACGGTGCAGCTGACCTTCTCTTTAAACAAGATACTGGCCGAGCAAAGAATTCCCAGCGATCTGTGGCCGACCCGACACGATCCCCGACGATTCTAAGATTAGAACGCGCGTGCGAATATTTTTTTAAACGAGACTGACATTTTTAAACCGCGGCTAAAGTTTCTTCGTGTGTGGGCTGCCAGCCAGCCAATCGATACTTGAAGATGACTTTGGTTTGTCGGCGGATGCTCTGAATTTGTTTATGTTCTCATCACTCTGCTACTATAACTTCTCACGAAAATAATTCAGAAAATTCTAAATCGAGAAAATCGGAGACTTAGCGAGATCGCGAACATTGTCTTCGGTGCTCGGCCAAATCGGTGCAATCAATCCCAACGATTCTCTAATAGTTTCCACGTTAATTGTTCCACTTTATTACCGGAGCCATGAATACTTTTGCCATTACTTCTATCGTCGCTACGCTGGAATAATATTACTGTGACTAATGCCTCCGTTCCAGCGTAATTAAGAATTCATTAGAAATTCAATTAGCAGCGCAGTTTCCATTTCCAGAAGTTCTATCGCAATCAACGTTACGAGGAGAGCCGGGCGGAGGATCCGCCGCGGATCGAACTTTCGTTATTCGATTAAAAAACCGACTGTCATGGCGGTCGGCCGGAGCTTCCGTATCGCTCGATTAATAAACAAACCATCTCCGCGCGAACCATTTCGCGTCCACTTCGATAGAAATTCAATAACAACGATAGCCTGGCCGGACTTGTCGTCGATCGATGTATTAATCCGATTATACAAGCTGCTCGAACGCACAGAGCCTGAAAACCGGACGAACCTCCCTCCGGTGCTTTGAAAAAAATAGCGGAGAGATAAAATTTGCTCTTGCGCGGGAAAACAAAATTTATTAGAACGCGTTCGACGTTTCCTGTCAAAGGTCCGTTTTAACGGCTATTTCCCTTGCAAGAATTTACAATCGCATCATCCGATACGGATCTCTCTTGGATACACTCGTTTCATATTCATTCGTTTTTCGTTAATTGAAACGCGGGAGATCGATTGATTTTTCACAGAACATTCCATTTCTGTTCGATGCTTTTCAATGAACTCGAGTTTTGCTCCCTTGAATATTCTCTGATAATGTTTCGACTATCGGCTGCCAGGACCGATATCGTTCCAGGCGATTCTGCGTGTCAGCGCGTTCTAAAAATCATTTGGCCCGCGGCAGTCGAATGCTTAGAAAATGCGATTCGGAGCGTGAATACTCGAAATTCAGTGTGTATCTACGGCGTTCGAATGCCGGATCGATCGGCTGTTGCCACTCGCCGGTTCGATCGGCTACCAAAAATAAAACCCGCACTCTGCTCGACCGCTTTTCAATCCGCCATCGTTCCATTTTTCTCGCCGGAAATATTGTCGGGGCCTTCGCTGTTTCCTACGATTTTCCTAGTTCTCGCTGTCGGCGCGATATTCCAAATCGGAAAATAGAGAACTAATTGCACACAAGCTATTACGGATATATAGAAAACCGGCTAATAATAGACGCGGTATTGTATGTGAAAACTAACTGATAGCGCGCACAGTCTATGAATAGAAAACTAATTGAAGGTATAGATATGCAGCACTTCAAATTACAAAACAGAACATTAACTAATAGTGCACACACAGTAGTAAACATAAAAGCCTAACTCGTATTACACGCAACATAACGAATTATAAAATAGAAAACTAATATTGGCATATCGAATTAAAAAGAATAGAATATTAATTAATACTGTACACAGCATATCGAATAACAGAATAGAAAACTAGCTAATACACAATACACAGCACATCGAACAATAAAATAGAAAAGTTATTATACACGGCGTATCTAAAAATAAAATAGAAAACTATATATTCTTACGCAGCATATCGAATTATTATTGCCAAATGATCAATTTAACATTCATTCGCGTTTACGACAGTTTTCACAGTTCAACGATGATGACAGTGCGATAATATCGATTTAACTAATTCGGTCAGTGTAATTAGCGATTAACGTGTTGCATTTCGGGTAGCTCTGTATTGATTTTAGAATGCAACAATGTACGGAAGAAAAGCGATTTCGCCATTTGGGCTACTCGCCCACGCGAATCGAAACGAGCGAAACCGCGACAGTAGTCTGGAATCGATTTAATTAGTTTCGAGGGAAAGATTTTGTTTCGTGGGGCGAGAGAAAGACAAAAAAGGAACGAGCGGGTAACGAGCTAGTCGTGAAAAATAATTGAACTAATTGTCGGGGATCTGTACAGTGGAAAATCGTGTTAATTGGAGGGGGGGGGGGAGACGCAGCGTCGGCGTAATGATGTTTGTAATGTTTCTCGTTCATGCATCTGGTATTTTCTTCTGTACAAACGGTCCCTCGTGCAGCCCGTACACAATAATAATAATCATAATATTTCCAGGCGCGAACCTCGCGAGCAATCTTTTGTTTCCACCAATATTTCCATGCTTATCGCGGCGCAAACGGGGACCGTGCGGAATATATTGTTGTAAATTACCGGGTTTTATAAATTTGCCGAACCGGTGCCCAGGGAAATTTCGTTCCTTCAAATTGCCGCGGAACTCGGTGTTTCGAATCTGCCCTGAAAATGCGATGTGGACGACGATAACGTTAAGGAGACAATGGTTCGAGTGCGCGCGATTAAATTAGACAGTGCACGCGATATCCCGGACGAGCAATTTCGTGTTCGTTAAAAGAGAATGTTCCCGGAAAAGTGTAAAGTTAACGCGACCAAAGCCGTCTTGTTTGTTGTTTCGTGTCCTGCAACTTCGAGCATCCGCTCGAGATCTGCGTGTTAAAAGTGACGAAAAAATTGGAACGGTCGCGAACGCTGCGCGTGCCGGCGAACGCCGGGGCACGAATGGGATTCGCAGTCCAATTATAACATTACATCTCAAAGAACCCATTGAAGACCTTTAACGAACCCGAGCAGTATTCCGCCCCGAGAAAAATGCAAATTGGCTCGATATCGACACGGCCAGCGCGCGTATTTCCCTTTTTTCCTTCTCGGCTTCCGTTTCTTCGCGAAAGAACACTTTCGGTCTCGGTCGCGAACTTTCATCGAGACAGAAGCAAAATGAACGGCGAGAAATAAGAAACTAGAAAGAGAGAGAGAGAGAGAAGCCGATGGAAACCGAAAGGTTAATATCAGCTCAGGTGGTATTTGATTCACCTGGCCGCAGTAGGTATTTCATACGTAAATACGGCTGACCTTTCCGCGCAGGGAAAGACCTTTCCCTGAAACAACGTACGATGTTAGTTTAATTATCATGAAAGAGTTCTGCGTTGGCGTCGCGCTCACGTTTCCATATTATTCATTATTTTCAGTACCGCGTGTCGAGCATCCGGCATCGATAGTAATCTGCCCGATACAATCCTACGTTCCAGCAAGATTACTACTCTGGATCTTCTCATCAACGCTCGAAATAGCTACATAATTCCACTATTATAGACTCGGTTCCGGCTCTTGTTTAAACAAATTTCACCGCCGGCGTTGTTCAAACATTAGTGTTTCGCGTTCCCATTCAATCTGGACCCTTTTTGCTTTCCGCTCCGTTCATTCAAGCTTTGGAGCTGGGATGGATCAAGTGGATTATCTTTACTTGGTCAGACAAGCAGGGAAAGCATTTTATATTTTCACAAACCCTAATGTTTCTTATGTTATGACGTCCGCTTAATTTATAGAAATAATAATAAAATAGTATATAGGCGTAAGTAGATTGTTCCCTTTTAGTCAGACAATCTGAGAGAGCATTTTATATTTTAACAGACTCTAATATTTCTTATATTTTTATGTCCACTTAATTTATAAAAGCAACAGTGCGGTAAATTGGCACAAGTAGATTGTCCCTTTTTGGTCATACAAGCCGAGCAATCATTTTGTGTTCTACTATTCTGTTCACTTAATTCAAAGAATTAGGAGGGCGTGATAAACAGGCGCAAATTATCCCTTTTAGGTCAGGCAAGATTGAGGACAAAGTCATATTTGTTCTTTTTATACAAATTTATAATTCACTAGATTCATTTTGGTGGACTGTCACTAGGTGTAATTAGATTATCCCTTTTACGTCAGATAACCTTGCAATGTAGGTAACAAAAGCGCAAGATGTGACTTTATTTCTGTATTAGGAACTGTAACTTTAATTGATTCAACTGATGGAAGATGGGAACGAATCTGTCAGTAGATTGATCCTGATCGGGTCAGGCAAGCTTGGAATATGGATTGCACCGAAATAGAAGGTTATATAATGATCGGAGCTCGGCTTTTCCTCCAAATCCGATTGATCGAATTGCTAGGATATTAATAAAAATCTAAGTACAGTAATGTCTCCCTAACTAACGCTCAGATTGCGCACAAAAATGGACAATTTGGGAAGAGGAGATGCGGTTGTTCAAGCCTTATTGGCTCGTTTTTATAGTTACCGATTGCCAATAACTATAAAAACGAGCCAAAAGGCTCGAATAATTATATCTTCTCTTCCCGAATTGTCCATTTTTGTGGACGATCCGAGCGTCAATTAGAGAGACATTACTGTAGATCGTTTCGGACTGGATCGGACAAGTTCGAAACATCAAAACAGCACGCAGTTTCGTGCTCGCAACTGCTTGGCTGCTTAAAGCATCGCTGAATCTGCCACTCTCGCGTTTCCGGGAGAATATTTCCTACGAATTCTTCAATTCCCATTCACTGCTTTACCCGATCGTCATATTCAGAGAAATCTTGCGCAACTCGAGCAGTCCTTACAGCGTGTTACGTCCGTGAAAAGCTTGGAATCAAGATGAAGACGCTTCTGATGATCTGCATTATACGATTCTGCGCCAGATATTCCCTTTACGGCCTCCCATCCACGGCTCCCCCTCACCCCTACCTGGAACATCGCTTCAACAAAAGTATCCACGGAAATTGCGGATCCACTTAGAAGCCAATTGAAAAATCACTTTCCCGATCCGTGTGCTCGCAGACGAACTTTCGAGAGGCAGGACCTTCCGACCATAAGGTCACGTCGAAATAAATTTCGCGAGCTCTCCGCGGAAACGTTCGTCTTTCAAAAGAAGCAACCACAGTTTCCTACTCCGAACGAGAGAGAGGATCTCGCAAGCGACTTAGGGCTCTCGGAGGGGCGGCGAGAGGCGAGGAGAGGCATGAAGCATCGCCGGAAGACAATACGCATTTTCGTCGTCGACCGCGCAGCTTTCAGAACCGTGTCACGAACTTTGCCCTTTCGCGATCGTTCTTCTGCGGCCGGCCAGGGGCATGCCGGTACAAAACGCTATGGGATAGAACGTGCACGAACACCATGCTATCCCAGCATCGCCGCCATGGCGCCGGGCAGAAGGTCGTGGGTTCCGCGGAAGTTTCGTCGCGCCTCCGGTCCCACGCGAGAAATGAATCTTCCCCGGGCCATTAATGGTCCCGTTTCCGCGTGGGCGTCGCGTTAAATCAATAACGAGACGATGCGACGGATAAAAAGACCTATCAGAGCCGCGTGACCGCTTGAGCCGGGCCATTGTTGGAAGAATTCAATTGAATCTCACGCCTGAAATTTACGCCGCCGTGCGACGGAATAATGCCAGCGTTTTTATTGACGACGACTCGCCGACCGGAGGAATATTATCGGGAAAACGATCCTTGTCCCAGCTCGAGATGCCAATGTGAATTTCGTGCTCGCCCGCCGATCGGCGTTCGTTCGCCGCGATCGTATCTCGGCTGATTTACCCTGTCCGAGTCAGACGTGCTTCGATTGTTGCTAGTTAATACGATTTTCCAACCTGGCTAGACTGGAGTAGATTCGTCCTGTCTGGATCGGGCATCGTTGAGGCATTCAGACGTGTTCTAAAGAACATTGATTCACTGGAACGCGATAAAACGTTCTGTAGAATTCGTGGAATCTAAGTGGATTGGTCCTGCCTTGGTCAGACATACTCGGATTTGCTTTTACTAGAAAACTTATTCTACGAAACATCGATACGCTGCAATGTAATAACACTTTTCGTAGAATTAATGGATTCCAAGTAAATTGGACCTGCCCGAGTCAGACATGATCGAATCATTCGCAGTTGATCTGGTTTTTCATGAATGTAATTTCGTAAAATGTTGGTGCGGTGCGACGTGATGCAATTTTCTGCAAAACTGGTAAACTCTAAGTGGATTGACCCTGCCTAGATTAGACACGGCTGGATCATTCTTTCTGCAGAAACGGTGAACTCTAAGTAGATTACCCTTAGGCTGGTCAGACATTCATCGCTCGAACCGAGACGTACCCGAAACGTGACACCGTAGAGGTTACCTATCCGAAGTACTTCAACCCTTGTTAACTATTTATGCTCTAGAATTGCGTACCGGTGTATCCTCGAACAACAAAATATTAAAAAATTCTCCGAAAAGATGCGTCGCTGCGAAATTGTTCACGAGAGTTTTCGACGAAAGAAATTTTTTCCTGAAATTTTAGTACAATTAAATATTTCGCGGAACGGATCTTTCTAAAAATTGAAACGGACAGAGAGCGACTTTTCTCTGAAGGGAAAAATTTATTCTCATCGGTCTGCGCGGGTGGGAACGGTGCTCCACCGGCAAGTGGATCAAAAAGAAGGTTGGAGGAAAAAAAGAGAACGGAGAAGCGATCAGATTAGTTCTCGCGGCTGGTTCCGCATTCAATGAATGCTTATGCAAATCTCCTCGTGGAAACTGGTTCGGCCGCCTTAAGATTTCCACTCGCTCCTAATCCTCTCGGCGGCTCGCGTATCGCGCGGCATTATGCGCCTGCACTTCCGTCGCCATTCAATTTCCTTTTCCCAGAGATTAGGGAATCGACGCCCGAAAGAATCCCTTTGCATTCGGGATTAATGGCGGATTAAATATCGCGAGAATCTTTCGGAATTCTCGCGCGGAGTGGCTGACCCGAATGACCGGCGCCGTGCAGCAATTTATTTTGCGACAATTCTACGAAAATGTTAGTTCAATGATATGTGGTTTAATTCAGCCATTCCGATGAGTAGACTGCTGACATTTATGCAAATGCAAATCTTTTTAGAAAATAACGGTGCCAAGGGGTCCTGAGCGGAAAATAAATTTGCGACGTATGAATTCATTTTTAACGAAAAAACGCCATCAAAATTTACATGAAAAGCTCGTAATGTGCTGCAATTCGAAGTATAATGCACCGGAATAGCTCTAAAACGTTTCTTAATACGTGATATTACACTTAACATTTAATATAGTATGTGTTTACTACTAAAATACTGCATATTTTCGTGCATATTTTTTACATTCTCCTACATAATTAGCATACTTCTCGTGGGTAAAGGTCATATGCACTTTGCACACACATATTTCTTGTGCATAAACATCGACAGTCTACTAATGAGTTACATATCGCGTACATAATGAAGTATGTACTCTCATAAGAATCGGAGTTTTCGCAGTTAATTTGGACGGTTTGCGTTTGTTACAGGGCCACCGAGGGCGGTCTAGCACCGGATGCAGCTGCAGCCGCACCAGGCGCAGGAACCGGTGAAATCGTCGGGGGTCCGAGGACGCCTCAGCAAACTGCCGCGCAAAAACGATTGCAGGCGACGCAGGCGCAGGTCGATGAGGTCGTCGACATTATGAAAACAAACGTCGATAAGGTCCTGGAGCGTGATCAGAAGCTCTCCGAACTCGACGATCGAGCAGGTAAAATCGACATCGATACGCCTCTAACGATCCTCGAAAATCCCCTGTACCGTCACACTGCTGGAAACCATGCGAAAACCTACTTTTTTCCACTTCGGAATAGGGAACAGTGTCGATAATCAATTTTTTGTTTTGTTTTGTTGTACAATTTATTTTTCCTGACATATCGATCTCGTCGTGTAAGTAAATTAATAAGTAAATTAATTAAATTTCGCGCTGAGAAAACTCACGCCTATTTCATGATCGCTATGATCTTGAGATAAGACACCGTAGGATGAGCGCAATAGCACATCGTCACCGTAGAATTCTGAGAGGAATATCTTCACGGAAGGACGATGCAAATGAATTGTGTATAATTTGTTCTGAATTAACGCAGTGATTATACCTGGCTTGGCCAGACAATGGCAACACTGCCACAAAAGAATTCTATAAGAGCAGCCCCAAACGAGTCAAATGCAAATGAGTTATCCCTGACCAAAGTACATCTCCATCTCGCTACGAATCAGGCTATGTTCCAGTTATCGCACAATGGCAGTAGATCATCCCTACCGTGGCCAGACAATCGTACGATGTACTACTACAAAAGGGTACCCTTTGAAATGCTACGCAAACTGTATGGCGAATGAATTATCTGGGGGACGAAATTATTTCTCGAAGATCACACTTCCAGTAGATTTCTCTGCCACGATCGGACAGATTACTCAAATTCTAAAGGAAGAATCGTTTGAACCCACTTCCGAAAGAACGAGATAACAAATTATATCTCATCGTACATTTCGCCATTTCATCAAATTTCTTCTCATACTTTGCTCACAGTGTGGTGCAAGTAGATTGACCCTGTCGTGGTCAGACAAATTATCACATTTTTCGAACGCACATTTTTTATCTTTAATCACTAGACAGCGGATTTTTATGCGAAATAAAAATTGTCTTTAACTGTATTTAATGTTCTGCATTTGGTCTACTCATTTTTGCAGTAAATGTATAAAATCCGCTGTCTGCTAATCACTTTTCTCCTAATGCTGAGCTCACAGTGATGCGAGTAGATTGTATCAACCATTAGCAGACAAACACAGAAACTACCAGTACAGATTTCTTCAAATGAATATCTAAAGTAACAAGATGCAAATGAATTTTCTCTAATCACATTTCTTCTAATATTGTACTCATATGCTAAACCGAGTAGATGGTTCCTACCATGATCAGACAATCGTTCGAGTTATCAGCGAACACTTTTTAAATGCACCTCCAAGGGAACATCAATCAGTGTAAGTCCACTTAAAAATGAACTTTCGATCGGTAAATCAGTACAGTTCGATTTCTTCGAGAATGATTAAACAAAATTGTTCAGAGAGAATTGTTTTCTCTAAAAAAAAGAAACATTGCCATTTTTCTTTTGTTTCTCTTCTGGTTAAATTCATTAGTATATCACCTTATAATGAAAATTGCGCTTCGCATTATTACTGGCAATTTTGTTACAACTAATTTGCAAAATCCTTGTTCATCCCAGTTTTAAGGTAAACGGACTTACACCGATTGGCTTCTGAGCCGTCCGTATCACTGATCAAGAAGTGAACCAAGTAGATTGTGCCTGCCACTGCCAGGCAAGCCTTCCAAAGAAAAATAAGATTCCGGAAACGCGACGGTTTCCAGATGGGATGCCGACAATGAAAAGCATGGGCACCCATGCGTCCAATTACTACAAAATAATTCGCATTAATTGGCAATTACTAGAACGCCCGGATGCGGCCGGAACGTGCGCCAGGATTGTTCCCTTAGAATCCGGAGCGTAACGGCATTACGTAAAGACAATACTGGGGGGGGGCGAGGTAGGATGGGAGTGGGTTACACGCGAACAAATGAACACGCCCGAGATATTATGAATGGACGGTGGATGTTCGAACGGAACTTTCCCTGGAACGTCCGTGGAACGAGGGTGGACGGAGACGAGGCGTTTAAGGTGCAAAACTGTCAGAGTAACGATTACGGGGGAGGACAAAAGGCGGGCAGGATTAAGCCGAAGGACGAGCAGTCGTTCGAAGGATCTTCCCTCCATTCATCCTCGCTCGGCGCGCCGCGGTGTTCAAGTATAATAGTTCGACCCTGCGCGTCCGACTGCACACGGATATCGATTACTGTGTCGGTCTCTGGAGGAATCGATGCCGATGCCGTGGCCGGTGGGTGCCGCGTCACACGGTGGCCAATTTTTGCCTAGAAACCTGGACAACAAACTTCACAAAATTAGGGGAGACACCGTCAAACTTCGAGCGGACTCCGACTTCGCGTGGAACAATTTTACGCCGTTCTTCTATTTGCCCTCGGTGTACCTTAGAGGAGATCTAGAACGGTCTGCTAATGTTATTTGTTTACTAGATCGCGAAGCTTTATGCGTTCGCGGCGTGTGCAGATTTTTTAAATGCAAGAAAACGTAGAAATTAAAACGAGATCCGACAGAATTTTCGTTTTGCAACGAGTAATCTTTTCGCGACGGAGCAGACTTTCCTTTTATGTTTTGTCATTATAAAGAATTGGATGTGTGAATAAAATATTATAAAATATTATATAATATTTTAATGTAAAAATAAAATATTATATTATAATAATACATGTATGAACAAGCAACGTATCTTCAGACTGTTTCACCCGAGATTACAGGAGATCTAAGATCCCTAAATTTCGTGCTTGTCTTTGTTTGTTGGCCAACGGTCACTTTGTGATATTTGGTTTTCATTAATCTTTTAAGAACGCCCAGATCCTTCCTGAACACGGGAGACACCTTTGACGCTGATTCCGAGTGTAACCCACGCCTCTGCGAGAAGATGCACAATGCACTCTCTCGCGGGAGGCTGGAACTCGTTAGTGAAGTACCGTGCCGTCAACGTAATTGCCCCCCCCCCTCCACCCACAATTTGTTCGTCATAGCAGAGAGCTGACATAGCATTCTCATGCGGCGGAATTCTGCGATTTCGAATGCGAAATTTTCCAGATGGGAACCTTCTAGGATCCATTGAGACTGCGATCGGAATTGTTTGTTTATCTTTGAAATAGTTTATCCGATGTTTCAATGGAAAAACGAGGTGTCGGTGTAAACCTGTATTGTTGTTTGCAGATGCGCTTCAACAGGGAGCGTCGCAGTTTGAACAACAGGCGGGAAAACTGAAGAGGAAGTTCTGGCTACAAAATCTGAAGGTGAGAAGTTTGATAGATCATGATTAAAAAAAACATTACCGTTCGATCGCGATACGTGTGTGTTCAGTTGTCAAGCTATCTATGCATTTAGCTGTCAAAGAATAAAAAATAGTCTGACCGATTTAAAGCACAAAGATGGAACTTTGTTTCGACTGTTCGAAATCCATTTTTCTCTATTTGCCACTCGATCATAGAACCCGATAATTGATTTGTTGGTTTAATGGAAAATATTTGTGCGTGCGTGTACGCTTAATCAACTTTTCGTCGTTTAACGTTCTCCTTTAACAAGTGACAAAAATAACTCTGTTCTCTCTGTTCCGCAGATGATGATCATCATGGGCGTCATCGCACTAATCGTCTTGGCCATTATCGTCGGTAAGTAGCCAACGGTGTAGATGCACTTTGAAAAAGCTAACGACACCGCCACTGTAATTGTCTCTGAGTGTTCTGTGTCATTTCGTCGATGACACCCACGCCACGATTTCGAGCGATCGATTCAGAACTCGATAGCATTCACATTTTGCAGAAAATCCACATCAGAATCCATGATTCGAACAAAGAACGAACGAAACAGTTACGGAAAAATACATATCATTCAAGAAAATTGGAAACTGTTCACTTGTACCATCTATTTTTATATCAAAGTAATTGTCTTCGATTCGATAATAATATCGAAATAAATTGATAATTTTAAATTTAATATACATGCGGGTGTAACAAGTCTTCGGACATCTTTTTAAACGGTAACATTTTTTTTAAGCTGTACTAAACGACTTGAATTGTTTGGAAATGTTAGATAGACTAGGTTACTGTACAACGACTAAAATAATTTCTTTTAATTTCACCATTACTTGGAATAACAAAATACATTTTTTTAATTTTCGTTATACGCTCAGATAAGTGATAATAGCAAAATTAAAAGAAATTGTTTTAGTCATTGTACGGTGAACTAGTCCCAGTGAACATCTCCCAAAAAATTCAAGTCATTTAGATGGTTTTAAAAATGTTACACTGTTTTAGAATGTGTCCGATGATTTTTTACACCTTTTTACACATTTACTTACACATTTTTTTTGTATATCAATCGACGCGAGTTTTCCAAACGAATCGATCGTTCAGGCCCACCATCACTGTCAGTCTGCATTCCCGTGCTAACAAATAAGAGCAAACGGAACATTTAAAAAGTATACTCTCTCTTTTTAGTCCTTCGCAAAGAATTCGTGCGAGCTCTCGACCGCTCGCGGCCGAGAAATTCTTTCTCTGACGATAGAGCGATTATTTCTCACTGCCGCGCCGATACAATTTAACGTGTGAACTCTATGTGTTTCTCTTTTCCCGTCTAGCGAACTTCGTGTAGACGTGCTGGTTGGTGGAAGAGATTTGTGTGTGAGTGAGTCTGAAGGTAGAACAAAAAGAAACCAAAAGCAACACACAAACTGCGACCGTTTTCCGTGTTACTGTTGTCTCTGTATCTATCTCTGTCTCTCTCTCTGTATATTTATTTCTCGTTATTTCCGCTCTTGTCCACCTTGTGCTCCTTACCTTCTTCTATTCTAGTAGGTCGTGTGTGTAACGAGTACCTGTGTATACGGACATGTGTATATCTCCGTTCTCTCGTTGTTTCTCTGTATTACCAAACACCCGCAAACCTTGTTCAAACAACTCTCTTGTCGTCCCGAGTATCTCTCTTATTTATCGTCCCGCGCAATTGTTCGCAATTTCGTGAGAATCTTTCCGAATTTCCATCGATCCATCCGGCATCGATGGAAACGCTCGGGGAGCTTAGAAACAGAGAAAGATTCGATGTTCTCTGTTCAAACAAATGCGAAAATTCTAGGATAAATCTGACCTCCAGCTGAGATCCGTATATATTTTTCAGTTGCAACGATTAAAGATGTTTTTTGACTGAACATGGTACTGCAGTTCGAAGATATATTCATAGTTTAATATTAACATTATTCTATAACATTCTAAGCTATGGATCTTTGTCCATATCTTACGAAAGACAATAATTTGAAAAGGGTCGCACTAGTCCTCGATTTCCTCCGTACAATCGAATTCAAGATTTAAAGAAAAAAAGGTCTAGCACCTAGCTAAGACCTCGATGTGCATCTCAGAATTTTATCCGAATTTTTTCATTGCAAAAATAATGGATATTCTTTTACGAGACGGAGATCTTCGATCTGCGAAATTTGCACGCGTTTGCAGCGCCGTAGACTCGAAGAAACAATACGAAACGTAAAGTCTGACAGTGTTGAACACACCTGTGCTACACTCGTGAATATCTTCTCACCTCGAAACAGTTCCCGGAAACGTTGCATAATTAAGCAACGCCTAATTTTCGCAATCGCGAGAGTGAGTCTCCGCAGCTATTCCGATAGCAACCTCGAGAACAAGAAAGATTCTGACGAAATTGACGCTTGACGTCGCTATCTGTATTCCATCCACCCCCTAACAAACCGTCCCTGTCCTTTGTGGCTCGTTGTATATTCATGAATCACCGATTTAATTGGCCCGAGGCTCAATTAACGATCCCGCGCACGCGACGTGCCGCGAGACGCGCGAGGACAAAGGATTCGAGAAAAAGATCGAGGGAGAGGGATATGAAAACAAAAATACTTGGAAAAAAAGAATAAATAGAAAGATAAAATGTTGAAATGAGGAAGAAAACGTAGAGCCAGAAGGACAAAAGACGATGGTTTGTGAATCCTCGACGGGCTGCGAGACCAGCGTCGAATGCCCAGAGCAACACGATCAACAGACAGCGACACCACAAACATCAACAACCGAGAGGCTTTGCCGGATCAAAGAGCTTAAACGCCGTGAATCGATGCTTTTAATGACTTATCGACGGGAAACCAGTTTTCCAAATTAATTATCGCACTTAGCTCGCGCTACGTAATTGCACCCGGCTGCTTTGACGCGTCGCGTTCCGGACCTCTGTCCGATCTTGTTCTGCCGTTTAATTTGAATCGTGCCTCGGCACAGGCTGCTTTCGCTGAATTATGCGGACCGTTTTTAACAGCATATCCGCGACACAGTTGTCCCGATACCGTATTTCAAATGTAATCGTACAGGCCGTTACGGTATTTAATTTGAAACGCGAATAAGCTGAGCACCGTGGCTCATTCCGGGCCGAATTCCACGAGTTTCATTATTTCGATTTGAACAGACTTTCGCGACGTCATTATCCATTTTTGCATAGAATCCAGCAGGTTATTTTAATATTGTCGACCGCTTTGATATTTTATCTTGAATCGTACGGACTGATTTTAGACCCGAACAAGCAGAGTGCTTCACGTAGACTTTCACGGGTTCGTTGTTTAACATTCAGTGCAGTTGCACAATTATTTTAATATTTTACTTTCAACGTATAACAATTGCACAGTTATTTCAATATTTTTTTATGTAATCGTGCAATGATTTTAATATCTTATAATTTTCCTGTTTTCGCATTTAACACTGGCTATGATTTTATTACATTGGAATATTGTTATAAACCGGCTGGTCTCCGAGTGATTTATGTTTTTAAATTGATTTTTCCGGCGTTCACGTTTCGCCAAAGCCTCTCACCATTTTTTTTTTTTTCGATTTTGCAATAGGTTTTCGCGGTCTACTATAAGAGAATCGATGTAGATCATGAAAAATGATCGTAAACGAAAGCGCGAGACACTCTCGCGCCGAGAGTACAATGTTAGGAGTCGAAACAATTGAACGAAAACAGTTAAAGAAGTCATTGAAACGCGAGAAAGCACACTTAACCACTTACTCCCCGCCACGTAATTGACTGTTATGTGTCTGTCTGTACTCTTTTGGTGGTTATTACCCCTGTGTGTCTTCCCCGAAGTTAGTCCCAGCCAATGGTTTTCAATTTTCTGGTGGTTCACGAGACCGATAGAAACGGAACAACCTGAAATATATATAGACAAAAAAAAAAGTTAAAGTAATAAGTAACAATATCGCAAACCGAAAACACGTGAACGAACGGGAAGAACGACGGATCGGAAATCTAACAATAAATATAATACAAAAGTCGAAACGAACGATCCGAAACACCACCGAGAAATGAAAACACGAAATGGACACCAGCACAATCGACCATTTTAACAACATCAACAACAACTACAAGCTTACCAAAATAAAGTCTCTCGTTTTACAACAGTTAAAGAAACAACAAGTACAACATCTCAACAGATATATTTAACCAACAACAGTAACAGTTAACAGATCGACAAAAGGTCTCTGTATAAGCTTTTGTTTAAAACACCCCCCCTCCACTGTTCTCTTCGGTACGGTAAGCTACAACTTTTACTGATGCACTTTGGTACCATTTCCAATCTCTTTCTATACTTTTTTCTACCATTATTATACTACTTCTCGGCGGACGGTCGAAACCGAACTCAACCGTCACCGTTTAACAATTGTCGTATCGTCGGCGAACGACTGTTTGTTTCATACAAAATCTCCGTTGTTACATTGATAAAAGAAATGCATTGAGAACATTTTTCTGAGATCGACAATCGCGGCAGGATTATACTTAATCAACAATTTTCATAAAAATTTATGATAGTCCGTTAATTATTGTAATTCGAATAGAAACTGGTAATATGGTAAAATGGGATCGCAAAAATTAGAGAGAGAATCATTTTAAAACAAATTCAACCTGACACCGCACTCTTTCGACTGTAAATTTTCGAAGAAAAATTTATAGTACTTCGGTTTCGACTTACCGTTTCAACGTCCTTCGAGCTCGAGGATACCTTACAGGTTCTAATTTCAATTCTTAACCATTGTACGCTGCACGCAGAATTGAATCGTCAGTCTGTAAAACGATACAATACAGATATTATTGATTGCTGCGTTTACAAACAAAGTTTACTTTATTCGAGACAAAAACTTTCGTTAAGAATAAATGCCTCCGTCAATTCATCTCAACACACAGATCATTCTAAACTGTGGATATTTGTGTATCTACATATAAGACAATCATTTTGAGGAAGAAGCAAACATAATTCGGCTAAATATGGCTAAAATGTTGCCAAAGACTGCAGAGTTTTACAGAATAACAAGGGAACACGTTTTTTAAAATAAAAAGAGATTTGATTTTTATAAAGTTAAAAGGGATGAAATTTTTACAAAATGGAAAGGGATCGGATTTCTATAAAATCAAAAGGGATCAGATTTTTCTAATAATTGAAACGGGACGGATCCTTCAATTATAAATGGACCAAAGTCATAGCGTCTATATTTTTACAAAGTAAACTAAATGGAAAATTCTGCGCGCAGCACTCGAATTTTCTGCATATTCGATACAGCATGAAACTTCTTCTCGGCCACCCACAACCTCCCTTTCCCGCGCCCTTTTCTAGGAACTCAAACGGCAGAATATACAAATAACAACTTATTTATATATATTTATATATTTTTATATATTTTTATATACATATATATATACATATATATAATGTAAATATATATTGTCTCTGCGACTGAGCATATATTTCTGGGACGATCTTCAAGCAATCGCATGCCAAGTTTTATTTTTCTCTCGCTTGCCGAACGATTAGGATCTTGAAGCATGACGCGGATTCGTGTTACGTGTTCGATTTGATAGTCAGAGCTTGTGCTCGTCGCGAGTCGCATGGCTTGATGGATCGCTGAAGAGTTTGATGGATTCTCGGCGAGACTTCCGGTCGATCGATCAACGAATGTGAATGGAGATCGCAACCGAGACATTCCGATCCCCCGGTAAATTGCTGCCGGAAATCTCGAGCGAGATAATTTTCTAGCGTTCGAACGATCTGTGTTGTGTAGTTCGGTAGCGTTTCTATGGTAGTCAGTGTACAGTTTTGTAATTGTTGCATGCGATTTTCTGTGTCTACGTGTGCGTAGATTGCGACATGCCGTTTTGCGAGGAACGAGGGTCGATTACATCTTGACAGAGGAAATTATTGAATTATGTGACGGAAATTATCCAATTTGAATTTTAGTTAAATTGCTCTCTTCAAGCACAGTATCGTTATTCTAATTACTGAGATAAATGCTAGATTAATTATTTATTTGTTAGATATTTTAACATACCGCGTGAATAATGTTGCGTCGAGAACAAGAAACGGTCTGATCAGCGGCGTCTAAATCTACTTCGCACTCGGATGTCGCCGGTACGACGATACTGAATTAATATTTTCTCTTTCATACGGTAAAGTAAACATTTAAAATACACACATAAAATTTTAATAAAATTTTCACATTAATTTTAATATTATAAATTTTATATACATACATCAGAAAAATCTTCTGAGAGCAAAGGGTCAATTGATATTTGATTGGCTAAAATCTTGATTAGATAACCAATGATCGAACTGAACGACCTATCCGAAAAATATATTTCAATTACAATTCCTCGTGGTTTCCGTTGAAGTTACGATGAAATCGCGATCGATCCTCGGTCATCGACCATGAAGGAGTTGGCCCGCGGTTCTGCATGCGATCGCCGGCAAATGAAAGCGATCGAGCCGAGTCGATCCTGCCGGAAGAAAAAGATCCGAACGCCTCGACAGGTGATCGAAGAAAAAAAAAAGCGAACGAAAAAAAAACAATCGAAACCGAGTCGAAACAAACAAAAAAAAAAATAATAAGAAAACCGGTCCGGCGAAAACGAAAGGGGACGGTACCAAAACTCGGCTGTTGTTGTTCTTTTGCAGCGAGAGCCACCGGCGGCAGCGACTCGCAAAACTGAACACGCGAGTCAAACTAAAAAGAAAAGAAAACGAGAAACAGAACGAAAAGCAAAACCGAAACCGAAAAAGCTAAGCAAAACCAACAAAACGCAACCAGGAAACCAAAAAATTTGAAAAAGCTAAAAAAAAAAAGAAACACACAAAAGAGCAACAAGTAAACAAGAGTCCACAAGCGATACGAAGTGAGAACGAATAAAGTGAAGAAGGAAGGAAGACGGGGAGAAAAGGAAACGAGATAACGATTGTAAAAAGAAAAGTCCTAAATAATTAATAGACACGGGAAATATTAAAACGGAGATCGTGCCGGAAGAAGTTTGGTGAAGATCCAAGGGAACAGCGTGGATAGCCATAGATCGTCGACGAAGCATCCCGAGACGGCGAATCTTTCGGAGCAACCCGAAGAAGGATCGTCGATCATCTAGGTCCGGGAGAGACGCGATCGTAGTGATCGAGAAGGACGAGAGGCATCGATCACGGTTCCTATCGCAGCTCCGTCTGCTGTTCGAGCTATCCGGCGATGATCCAGGCTCGAGCAGAAGCGGATCTCGATCGAATATTCTCTCGCGAATGGACGAAGGCTGGCCGGAACGATCCACGGACGATACTCGGGGCTCGATCGTCCAGTGAGATCCTTGTAGTTCGTCGGTTGTTACATCGAACGGTAACGATAGAACGCGGGGGATCGAGGGATCGCGTGGGATCCGGGCGCGCCGGGGGTGGACGAATACGAACGATCGATAATAATAGAGAAATCGTTGCCTTCCTTCGTCCATGATTTCGTTGATCTACGCGGCAACCAAGGATAAATTCGATGGCCAGTGTGTCTGTGTATAAAATAATAATCGAGAAGAGGGGAAGATGGATCCACAAGACGAAGAAACGATTCTAGATCCGGGAGCAGATGATTTTCGACGAAGGCAGAGCCGGTATCGTAGGGTGTTTCTCATTGTACCCCTTTCCCCACCGTAATCAAGTGCCGAATATATAAATAAATGCGTGTATAAATGTATATCGACGTTTACTTTATAAATACAACGTGTGCGCGCGAGCGCGCGCCCTCGAGGGCCACGCGTGATCCAGGAACGAAGACGATCTCGCAGGATCCTGGGAACGAAGTAATATTCTTTTCGAGAGAATCGACGGATTTTGTTCGATCGTTGATTTTTCAAGGGCCAGGCTTTCGTTCGAGGATTTATATTAGCTCTGCACGGGGAGGTTTTTAGAAAAGGATCTACGCTGCTGGAGTTTCTATGGATTAGGAGTTCAAAGATCTACGAATACCGGATCAACGACAGATTTCAAATACTGCAAGTTTTAAAATAGCTTCAGGATCTAGGGAAATTATAGTGAAACTTCGACGTAAAGAACTACTTTGTGAGCGACAATAAATGGTTGAATAAAGGATACGAGTAATTTGAACACAGGAATTGCTCAAGGAATTATAATTACGAAGTAAATCCGTTACGTTATAATTCGATCACATTGTTATCCGTAATTGCAATTGGAGTACAATTACAAAATGCTGAGTAACGAAATTCCATTAATTATGAATTAACTGGTAATAAGAGAAGAAAATACGTAGAAAAGAGACATCAAATCAGTAAAAATTCTGGGCTGTAATTTGAAGAACTTTGTTTCAATTACAATGTACATCAAGTGCACATTGCACTTCAATTACACTCGTGACGAAAATAATTAGCAATTGAATGAACTGAAGGGCTTGAATTATTTAGTTGTGTGAATTGCTATATAATTGAAATACAATATAATTAAACTATGTAATTGAATTAGCACAACTCTTCTGTGTAAGACTTTCAGGATCTACGATTCTTGCGATTTCCATGCGAGAAAATCTCTCGAGGATCTGTACTTTCTGGAATATTCGCTAAAAACTGTCAGAATACCAGTGAGAAGTGTCCAATAAACTAGTACAAACCTCCAAAGGAAAGAATGCTCGATCAGAAGAATAGTCAGAATGGATCAGAGATTTGCTAATGCAACGAAATCACTTTCTCTGCAATTGGGAGCAGGAAATGCTTACAATTGACTCGTTCAAATGGAAATGACGAATGATCACTGCGCAGGTCCGTAAGATCGCTTCTGGATCCCTGGATCACGCGATCCCTCGCGTTCCAGCGAACACGTGCATCTCGTGCTGTAAATAATATCATTTTCTCCTTCACGTTCGCTCGATTACGACCAACAAACGCCGACTTAACCGATTCGAGGAGAAAGAATTACGCGAGATAGCCAGTGTAAACGAGAGAGAAAGAGAGAAAGCACGAAAGAAATAGAGTGAGAGAGAGAGAGAAAAAATCGAGTGAGAGAGAGAGAGAGAGAGAGAGAGAGAAATCGAATGCGAGAAAGAGAGAGAAAGAGAGTAAGGAAGGAAGAGTGAGTGAGAGTGTGAGAGTCATCCTTTGTTCCTTCCATTCGGTCGAAGAAAATAGAAGAGGAATATTTAAGGAAAACAAATCTTAGCCTCGGTCTGCCCTCGTCGAAAACTGACGAAACGAGAGATCGTCATCTGTGCGACGAAGATGCTCGTGAAAGGAATTATGGGAGAAACGTGCAGCTAAAGGAAGTCTATGGGAGATATCTGGAGAGATGAAGAGAAAATATGTTACGTGCGAGGAGTATGAAATCGAGAGAAAAAGAGAGCGAAAATGAGAGAGTGAAAGTGACAATGAGAGAATGAGAGAGAGAGAAAGAAAGAGAGAGAGAGAGAAAGACGCCCTAGGGCGACTATATAGGTTCGTTTTAAGGCTTGAAGAATTATCTACAGATGTTATGTATACATGTTAATAATATTAATAATACTAATGATAATGGTGACGATGGCGATGCTAATAATAACGTGGATAAGAATAATTACGATAATAATAACAACAATAATGATAATAATAGCGCGGGGAGTGAGTGAACGGCGCGGACCGAGCGACGAATCGATCACGATCTATCGGGATCGAGATCTCGCGTGAGATCTCGACGAAGATCAAACGATCTTGCGGAATCTGCTTTCTGCTTGCAATTCTCTTGCAAACGCCATGATTACTGTTCTCATTTAAAAAGTATTGTCTTTGGGACAGTATTTCGCCGTAGGTTTTACCAGGTCTCTGCTCAGGCAACATTGTTTTCTATCTCCATTTGAGATGTTCTATCACGATTGTTTATGGATCACAGATTTGAAATCCCGCACAACAGTGTCCTATCAAATTGTTAAGTGGCATTGCAGCACCGATTTCTGAGATACGTTTCTTATAAAATCAAGAGACCTATAACGAGTACAGGGACACGATAACATCGTCGAAATGATGAGGTTGCATCAACTCTTGGAAGGAGAAGATTAACAGCGAATCTTACTTTTTGTAGTCAAAAAGCACTTGGGAGCAAAGAATTTGCATAAATCTGCATAAACAGATAATGCTCAACCTCGAATGCTTACTGCAGAAACATTAATTTCTTTAATAGGATCGCTAATCTCTTTCAAATCGTCTTTATTAGGCTCGCCCGGAGTTAATAGTTTAAATTGTATATATCTTATAATCAATTTTTACGTCGTTCTCATTTTTATATAAAATTTCTTATTTACAATATGTGAAATGATTTTGTTCGTTGCCGATGCAACATTGTTTTCTATCTGAATTGATTTTGAATATCAAACGAGGAAATAGTGAAATATTTGTTTGACCGCGAACGAACAAATGATGAATATTAATGTGTGAATCTCGAGAAAATCGAATTCAGTGGTTTTCGACTGGTTGGGATTATGCGAAACGGGTGCCGCAAGATCGATTGGAATCCTCTGTCGACACCTCGCGCGCGATTCCACGGATGAAACGGTGTCCCCGAAGTTTCTCATCGCCCATCCAATTAAACGGATCCGATTAAACGAGACGGATGTTCAAACACCGTGACTTTTCAGGCAGATCGAGGAAGTCGCCGATGGGTTTCCTTTCCATTCGTTTCATTCGTTTACTCCTGTCTTCGTCGATGGTCGTGTTCGAGCATTTACCGAGTCCCTTTCTCCGCGCACAATGTTGCAAACGATCCAACGAAAATCCATCGATAATTTATGTCACCGCGACGCCAGTTCAAAATTCGAATGGAACCGCTACGACAGAATGAAAACTCTACGAAAGCGTGTTCTTCGGAACTTCGCGTGGAAATGATTCTTAAAGGAATATCTTTGTCCCGATTGGAGTAATCGCACGATTATTCGGTGCAGCGTAACGCCGTTGAATGAAATTGTTCTGATTTTTGCAAAGGGGAGATGTTTTCTTGGCTTGACATCTGCGCGAAGAAGGGGACGCAAGAGTTGTTGACGAATATAAAAGAAATAATAAATGGAAAGCATTGTTGATCATTCGCAAGAAAAAAAAAAGAACTACAGGGGGGGACGAGGATGCCTTCTCGTGCGTCCGAGACCGATAACCATAACGTTCGAGCTAACGAATTACTTCGAGCAGCCCTGAACGTCATGCGATACCATTTTGACCGTCGAGGCGTTAATTATTAACGACGATTATGATCATAATTATACCGCTTTCAAACATTGTACAGTGTCGAATAAAAATTCCAGTGCGTAGTCAGAAAACCAAACGAATCCCAAACAATGGCGTCGAACGAACGAAAACGGAAAGAATGAAAAAGTGATAACGAAAGCGTGTACAGCTGTCCATTACTTTCTCGCAACCCTCGCGCATCGTTACGATAATAATTACATCAATCTTTGATCCGACTGTTACAACCTCCGGCAAATCGGTCGCACTTCATTTCATTTCATTTCATTTCATTTCACTTCATTTCATTTCATTGGAAACGTTAATTTCTGCTTAATCGTCGATACGAACAATGCGCGAGGGCTGATCGTTGAAAATATCGCCGAGCGACTTGAGAAACTCGGCGAAACTCGCCTTGATCACGATCGTGACCGGGAAAAAAAGGTATCGAAAAGAGGGTTCGATCGTCTCGACTCTGCAAAAAGATACGCTCCTTCACGCCCACGCAGAAGAGGATCCATTTAGAACCTAACATACACTTGATACGAATAGGTAAGACCACCAAATCATAATTTTTTTTTTCATTAGTTCTCCTCGAATCCGACCGACACATGTTCCACCCTTTCCCGATTACAAGCTTCCGAACGAAACGGGAGAGAAGCGTGTTAATTAGTCGGAGACGTATCGAAGCGAGATTCCTTTTATTCGACACACGTTCGACACCCTTCATCGATTGCCAGAAAGCAGACAGATACATAACTCCTCCCTCGCTCCAGTTTCTTTTCGATTCGAGGACTCGAGATTCTCACCTTGACAAAATTCAGAATAATTCTCGATCCACGAGTATCCAGGTTATTTTCTTTCGAAACGGACCGGGTCAGACTTCTCTGTCAACGAGGCATAAGACATTGTTCCACCGGTTTGGGACCTAGGATCTAGATCTAAACACGATCTGTGAATCTTCTTCGGAACTACAATGTATCCGTGCACTCCGAATTTCGAAAAACTATCGGCACTTGAGCTGTTATAATCTCGTAAAAAAAAGTCGTAGGACAATAAGCCCGGACTCGTTTTAAAGCTTGAAACTTCTACTTTTGCCGTGTATAGTTCGTTCTCTGGTGACGTGTTCATGCATAACATAGCACGCGGGAACCTAACGGCATGTTAGTTTTTGGAAATCTTACGGATTGAAATGTCTGTGAATACATTGGAAAATTTTCCTCGTGACTAACACTAACATAAATATCAAGATCGAAGCCTCCTCTTTACAACGACCCCTTAAAATTTGACGAACGATTTTTTTTTAGACACTTTATCCAGCTTTGAATGGAAGGTATACCGCTTACGTTACGATAATTCAAGGGCTTCGCACGATCGAACTTGCACCTCGTTTCCGTTCCATAAAAGGGCTAGAAAAAATCGTACATCAAATTTTGAGAGGTCGTTTTAAAGGGGAAGCTTCAATCCTCAAATCCATGATAGATTCATCGATGAACGAAATTCTTCAACGTTTCTGGAGACCTCATGTTCGGTTTTCTGTTTGTTATATTATGTAAAAACGTATTAAAACGATGCATTATTGTATGACTCGTTTTCACAAGATTATGACAGTTTAAATGTCGACAATTTCTCGAAAATCGAGAAGCGAGTAGTCTTTGGAACGGGCCTGAAGCTGACCAGTTAGACATTCTTCGCTTTGATCTTGTTCATTACTTTGGGACGATACATTTGATTTTCGACACCGACCAGTGGGTATTGTGCGACTGTGAATTAATTTGCAAACGTTTCATTTTCCAGCGAAATTCATGCCAGAATCGACGCCGCCTCCACCACCGCCATACGGCTATCCGGCCCCAGGTATGCCGAATCAAATGGCCCCTCCTCCTCCTCCTCCACCGGCCCCAGCTGGAGCAGCCGCGACTGGGCCCCAAACACCTGGCGCAGCATTGGTCAGCAACGAGAAAGTTCCCAGCGTGATGTAAACGGCTCCACCGTGAATCGCAATACAAATTTTCCAAAAGTAAACTTAAGCGAATCATCACACGAAACGAGAAGAACACAGAAAGGAACGGAAACTTCAACCGAAGAAAACGCTGGCGACAGCGTCTATTCCCAATTAATCCTGCAACTAATAGATCTCTTTTCGATCACACACAGAAACACACAGACATACGCCGACAGAGACACACACACACACACACACATACATACACGAGATTCTTAGAAGGAAATCGAGCCTCCGTGGAATAAGGTTCGTTTGTGTCGATTCTCCGGGATCTCTGGGGATCTGTGCGAGATCTATCGTGATCCAGATCTCGTATTAGAGTGTGTACCGGAGCCTCATAGAGATTCTTAGAAGGAAATCGAACCGCCGTGTAAACGATTGAGGATCGCGGACCGAGACGGGATCGACGGTCATTGGCTCTCCGGGATCTTCAGGGATCCAGACGAAATCTATCGCGATCTAGATCCTGTCTTAGGTGCTCGATCGAGGATGGGAGGCAGTTCCATTGTGCAGCCGACGCGGCCATAGGATTTCTAGGACCTCTTCGTGGCCGAGGAGCGTCTTTCGCGAGGATAAATTGAAGAGAACGAGTATCGAAGTTGTGAATATAATAAATAGCGTAAACAGATTAATCACCGAAGCTTCTCACTGTCCACGAAAGCGCTGAATCACGCGAGGATCTACGGTCTAGCTCGCTGGAAATCTTAAACGAAAATCCCGCCGTAATGGTTTCTGTTTCCGTGGGGAGCGATTCGCGAAATCCTCATTCCACCGAGACGCTCGCAGTTGAATTAATTAAACAGATCATCATCCGTCGCTTCCGGTGTCGATCGTCGTACGATGATCCTCCGAACATTTGTTTCGATCCAACGGTTTCAATCAGCACGATCTACGAGCGTGATCCTCGACGCCGTGATTCCTTAGCTTTGTCCCTAGCTGGTGAGACAACTGGTCAGGAGAACGAAAACTAGAGCACGTGAGAGAGAGAGAGAGAGAGAGAGAGAGAGAGAGAGAGTATGAGATGATTTATGAAACTGTTAGTGGGCGAACATATGTGTGTCGAAGGGCACGCAGGTGTACATGTACATAAATTACTACGAATTATCGATGTAAGATTATAATATAAATAATGTGACATATAAATAACATTTTAGAGAAGAAGCAAAACACGGGGAGACAGACCGAAAACCGAAAGAAAACGTAAAAAAAAGAAATGAGCAAGAAAGAGAGAGAGAGAGAGAGAGAGAAAGAGAGGGAGAACGTGTAGGAGAGAACAAGAGAGATTGTTAGATACATTGTTTCTTATTAGACTGCGGATTTTTATGCGAAATAAACATTGTCTGCGTGAATTGCAAGAAATCGAAACTAAACAGCAAGTTATTTCCTTCTTTAATAATATATTGCAACAGATTAAAAAACTAATACATTGTCATTATTAAATTCTCTTCATCTTTCTACCATTTTAAATTGCAACTACTCCATTTTGCCATGAATGCATAAAATCCGCAGTCTACTTATTATCCATCGATTGTACGATGCGCGGATGATTTCTTGACTGTTGTTGCCGTTGTTGGATCATTTCCGCGATCTCACCACCTCCTATATTTTCGCAAGAACATAGACGTAGCCTGTAATTAGCAATCTGCACCGTTGGCTAGCACGTGGATTTCGCTACCTCACACGTTTCAACCTCTTTTTCGACTATCGGTAATTACAGAGACTTTAGATTCACGTTGTTTCTATACGGAATTCCTGGCTAGATTTTGTTTACGGAATATAAGACTCGCGCTACCATCTGTATAATTTGTAATCGTCCGAAGTGACAATTGGCGATCGGTTTCGTTGAAGCACTCGCGACCGACGAATGAGAGTTCCTCGTTTCAAGATACCTAGCCGTTTGCGTTTTATAGTTCGTTAGGAAAATTCCAAGTTTCTCGAACATTCCAATCGGGTGTAATTAAAGGTCCCGTCTGGATCGATCGCGCTGGCCAAATTCGATTGATCCGCGAAGGCGTCTCAGTTCTCGCGCGTTTTCCACGAAAGAAAGGGTAGGAGAGCCAGGGTCTTGTTGAGTTTTTCAGCTAGAGATCATGTCGCTCTGCGTAACTACTTCATCTATGTAAAAAGAACACTAATTACTAATTCTTCTCGGAAAGAGGATGCGGAAGGTCGAGGAGCTGTTAGAGATTTTTCGAGTTCCAAATAGAACGGGGGAAAGAAGACGCCTCTCTGCTATTTTATTCGTCTAATTAATCATTCTCTGCCGAGATTTCAGGATCACGCCGAAGAAATCGAATCGATCTCTCGACGCGTCCTTGCTCAAAACGCAATTAAAAAACGAAATCTCCCTGTGAAATCCTGCACCCCCATTTTTCTCCCATCGAAATAACAAAGAAACCTTCCCCTTTTCTCCGAGGCGCTTACCGAATGTCCAGGAATCGATAACAGAACAAAGAGGAAAATAAAACAGGCAAAAAAACCACTACTTAAGATGTTTGTAAGTACGACGAAGAAAATAATTATGCGTAAGATGGCTTCACCACATAGGCAGTTAATATCGTAATTAAATACGAGGTACGAATAATAATCGCGATAATTGGTTGAGTTTGAGCGTCATACGATTCGCTGATTGTGGAATCTATGTTCATCTAGGAGATGATTATGTCTTAGACGTTACTGTATATTAGCCTTAAATAAATACAATTATGGAAAAGATACGAATTTCTCTGTCACTCTCCCCAATTTAACAACTAGAACAGGATAGATGATTAATTAAATTTTGATTATTCTCCCCGCAATAATTTTAATCAGTTCAGAACATATCAACGACCGTAAACTTCCTTAATTTGTCAATGTTAAATTTCTTCTAACACAAACGCCTAACACCAATTTAAATGTAATGAGAAAATATTTTCGCAGAACCCGGGCCCTCGCGCAACCTGCTACGTCCCTAAAGTCGGCCATGGAGAACGTAGCGCCGCCTATGAAGAGATTCTTTCAGTAGTCGACCATTTGTAAACATGCCTCCGGTGAGTTCTCAGTCCACGGATAAAAGAGAAATATTCTAAGAATTTGTATAAATCAGTAAAAAATTTCACGACAGAATGAAACCTAGTGTCGCGAGAATTAATATTAACATAATTATATCGACGATTTTCGAGAGATTACGTAGATTTCGACGGATAACAAATTCCTGACATAAACATCGCATCATTGACTGCACATGGATCCGTCGACAGACAGGCAGATTTTTCATGAATATCTTTTCAAAATGGTAAATTGTTCGTTTTTCAGGCTACCGCGAAAAAGGCAAAAGGGCCAGCACCCAAAAGGCAGACCCTTCGGGGTAAGGGCCAAAAGAAAAAGGTCTCCCTGAAGTTTACCATTGATTGCACACATCCTGCAGAGGACAACATTATGGATGTAGCGAACTTTGTAAGTTCTTTTTAATATCAGACTTTAGTTTACTTACAATTCATGTATTATAAAGTTTTGGACTACTTTCTTACTTCACTGAACCAACCTAACCTAAAGACCTCATAATAAACCTGATGCCACTGTATACTATTGCTTTTTGTTTTAGGAAAAATACCTGCAGGAAAGAATCAAGGTTGGAGGTAAAACGAACAACTTTGGTAACAATATCACATTGGAACGCGACAAGATGAAGCTGTCTGTTAACAGTGATATCGACTTCTCTAAGCGGTGGGTATCGGCATGTTCTTCAAGGAACTAAGATTGGATTATATTGCATTTTGCCTCTACTTTTCTCTAAAATCTTCCAATTCCTTTATCTTATTAATTTAATTGAAACAAAAAAAAACATTTTATTCCAAACTTTAAATAAATGCAGTAAGACTCCAATTGTTTGGATATGTAGAACAATACTTGTTTATAATGCTATGATACAGTTGGATTAAGATTATCCTCTATAAGAGTACCGATATTTGCACTGAATGAATAAACATGTTCTCATAGGTACCTTAAATATTTAACAAAAAAATATCTCAAAAAGAACAAGCTGCGTGACTGGTTACGTGTAGTGTCCGAAGATAAAGAGACATACGAATTGAGGTACTTCCAGATAAACAGCCAGGAGGATGATGATGAAGAAGATGCAGAATAAATATTGTTTTCATTCTACACAAATTTACAGAAACATCTGTACATATTGCTATTAATAAACAATAAAGAACATTTAACCTGGATTTCTTCTTAAAAAAGGAAAGTCACTCATTGATTATTCTTAAAGATTATTAATATCGGTTCGGTATCGCGCGATCAGTAGACCCGTTTCTAATCTGTTGATCAATGAACAGATCTTGATTCGCGTAAGTACAATCTATTAATGAATTTAGGTACGAAATTACAGCTACACGAAAACAATCATAATAAATCGAATGTTTTGCAATAACACAAAAAGAATACTACCAAATTTATCATTATGAATGCCTCTGCGATTCCCCCTGTAATACAAGTACAAAGGCGTGCGTCACCTGACGCGCAGTAATAAAAAACATAAGTCACTCTTTATCACCGACAGTGTCGTATCTTCCTAGGGTTCTCTTATGTTCCTGTGGTCATATTACGCAAGAACTCGTTATTATTATACAATTGGTCCGATCATATTGCTTCTTTTACCGATTCATCGACAAGCAACTACAACATTTCTAATTCAAACCAAGGACCCAAATCTATGTAAAAAGAAATCTGACATTAACTCTTCAATAAAACAAGTAAACACTCTACTCGAATAATTCTTGCCGGTGATGACTAAGAGATTTAAGATCCGAGTGGCAAGAACTACTTGCGTATCACGCATTCACACTATATATTTAATGACCTTCTCTGTAATAATAACACATTCGTGCATACAGTCCCAAAATAAACATCTCAATGAAATATCAACGATTTCAATGAATTCGCGAAAGAATACTTGAAAAACATTTCAAGTCACCGTTAAAAGAATCGCGGATACGGCCCTGGTTTATCTATCAAACACATCTGTGAACCATTCTCCCCAGATGAAGCAGACAATGCGATAACGCTTGGTACATCGTTCCGCTGCTGATAACATATAGCCAAGAGATATCGCTGCATTTCGACACTCGATTTTCAACAGTTTTCCCGTGAAAAATCGAGGGACTATTTCGCATTGGCGTAGAGAACGACGTAGAAACGAAAGAGAGAGAGAGAGAGAGAGGACGAGAGCGGAAGGATATATCGTGTTGCGCAGACGAACTGACGCACGGTGATTGTTGTGACAGAAGTGTAGAAGAGTATCGTATCGTCGTCTATTCCAGTTCGAAATCAGCAAAATCCGTGTGAATCAATTGGGAGAAGAAAATTAATTAATCATTGGGTTCGGCGTGGACTACAAACACCGTGATTCGGTTGTCTGAGGTGTCCCACAGAGACGATGAAGTTTCACTACAAGGAGGGGCACCCCTTTGAAAAGAGGAAGGCCGAGGGTGAAAAAATACGACGAAAATATCCGGACAGGGTTCCTGTGAGTACCAACGTCCAGAAAACGATCTTCGTTGACCGATAAAAATCCGTTACCTCGACGCGGGTGACCGTCGACGAGGAGAACCTATGGGTCGTGATCAACGTCGTTTAACCCAGAACCATTGAATGAGTTTAATTTGTCGCGGAGCTGATTCGATCGTCTGTCCCCAGAATTTCCTGGTCTGGAATGGACCAAGGTCAACTTTCTACGTCGTATTTTCCTCGCAATCAAGGATGATGCGGACTTTTTTGAACTGACAGCCTAATTGAACGCTCGTATCGAATTTCTTTTGTGCGTTTACCTATTACTCGCGCCTATTGATCTTGCTACGCCCACAGCTCTGTAATTTACCGATTGATAAACGAGAGAACCGATATTTTCCTATTTTTCTCACGCAATTCGTTCACGGTTCTCGCGTCGCGCGAACAATTTCCGTGCCAGTCGATGATACGGCTCGACCAGAAAAATGTAGACCAGATGTTCTTACTTCGGAGGTCTTGGATAAGTGTCAATGCGCACATAACACGAATCTCGGATTCGAAACTCTGTTTTGTGATCTTGACAGTCAGCCAAGGTTTTCAGCGTTCCTACGATTCGATTGACAAACCAAACGGGATATTCGGTCAGAGTGATTTGCATTTTCCAGTGGGAATGTAAGATTCGGATTTCCCGATCGAGAAAACCTTAGACCTTGAATAATTTTGAATTCTTCGCGTCCCGATTAGGCGATACACATCTAAGAGATTTTAATGTTTGTTTTTCCCAGGTAATTGTCGAGAAAGCGCCGAAAGCGAAAATTAGTGATTTGGATAAACAAAAGTTTTTAGTACCTTGTGACTTAACTGTTGGACAATTTTATTTTTTAATCCGAAAACGAATTCATCTCCGCCCCGAGGATGCTCTATTTTTCTTCGTTAACAATATTATTCCACCTACATGTTCTACCATGGGTACTCTTTACGGGGTAATTATACAATATGTCTAACCTTGAAATTCAATTATATGTGTACAGAATGATTATTTGGATTATGATCTTGATTATTCCTCTAGGAATACCACGAAGAAGATTTCTTCCTTTATATAGCGTACAGTGATGAAAACGTGTATGGACATTAAATCATAACAAGGAAGACAACATCAAAAGAAAAGAGCGGACAACAAAAATTTGCTATCAATAATGTAGTCCTTTTAGAGGCTTACGGAAGTGTTAACAAAATTGTATCTGTTAAACAATCTTTAGTGAAATTTGAAATTTTAGCACCTCACACACACTAGACCAAATTTGCTTCCTTAAGGTAAATTGGATTTGTTCGTTTATTGATGATAAGAATGACTTACATTTTGATTCCATCACTTGCCGCTGGCTAAGAAAACTTAGGGTAATAGGGAGTAAGGAGGAGTAATCAGGGCTGAGCTAAATGATCTCGTGTCATGTCTAGCCTGATAATTAAAAGTAAAGAAACAAAAAAATTGAAAAAATCATTAGAAACAATAAAATACTGTACAACATAAGGAAAGACTAACGTCATTTTTGTTGAACCTATTATTCAGATGTATCAATGATCATCTGAGAATAATTACTACGTACTTGAAAGAACCTGTGAAGAATTCGTGATTCTATGTAGATGTTTCGTGATATTATTTTCGTTTATTTAGGCTAGTGTCAATTGTATTTACATGATTTATTGTTATTCAAATGCAAAGAAATGGAAGGAGTTGCTGAATTGGTGAGGTGAAAATTTTTTGTAATGCCTGGATGTGGGCCAATAAAAAAATATAAAAAACGAATTTTATAAGTGTATAGTTTTCTACCCTTTGTTTCACTAAACTGTCATTTCGATCTTGTAGTAAAGAATGGTAGAAAGTACATGGTCTCCATAATTAATGTGTTTTGCTCGTGGTTTATCTATTTTTAACTTGTTTTCCTCAGACTAGGAGAATGCTGTACTCTTCAGTTAATGGTATTGCTTAGTTCAAGAGTGTTTCCATCTAACATGGAAGTAAAAAGCAACGAAACTAATACAACAAGTAGTTTAATCAAGGATGCAAATATTATTTCTGCATATAATCTCACCCAAGAAGACTGCAACTGGATTGTAACAAATTCCTTTATAATATTTACTATGCAAACGGGTAAAGTCGCCACTAAATAGTATTATGATATAGCAGACTTTATTTTTTTAAATTTCTTTAGGATTTGGTATGTTAGAGTCCGGTTGTGTGTCTTTGAAAAACGAAGTCAACATTATGATGAAGAATGTAGTAGACATAGTGCTTGGTGGATTAACTTATTGGGCATTTGGTTTTGCGACGAGTTTTGGTTCAAATAAACATTACAATGCTTTTATCGGAATAGGGGAATTTCTAATAGATCCCCCTATTGACGATCAACACATGGGTCCAAAATGCGCTGCATTTTTATTTCAATTAAGCTTTGCAACCACTTCAACCACTATTGTCAGTGGAGCCATGGCAGAACGGTAATTATTTAGTTTATAAAGCCAGTTCAATTATTACAATTTATACCATGTAATTACAGATGTAATTTCAAAGCATATTGTCTATTCTCTTTCTTGAATACAATTGTGTATTGTATACCAGCTGGATGGGTATGGGGTGATCATGGTTTTCTGAGCAATTTGGGTGCTGTTGATATTGCTGGTTCAGGAGTGGTGCACCTTGTTGGGGGTAGTTCTGGTAGATATTCCTTCACTCTTTAATTTAATATATATGTAGATACTTTAAACGAAATTTTATTATAGCTCTTGCATGTGCCATTATGTTGGGGCCAAGGCTGGGCAGATATGATAATGGAATTGAGCCATTACCTCTTGGGAATCCTGTGAATGCTATCATGGGTTTATTTGTACTTTGGTAATGAATGATTTACAGATTTAAGATTATTTGTTATACTAATGAAGGCTGATTCTATAAGGTGGGGTTGGCTAGCTTTCAACAGTGGCAGTACATATGGTATCAGTGAACAACGATGGCAATATGCTGCCAGGGCAGCTGTCTCTACAATGCTAGCAAGTATGGGAGGAGGTTTAATTGGATTAGGGTTTAGTTTAACTCATCCAAGTGGAATTGACATTCTCAGTCAAATAAATGGAATTCTTGGTGCTTTAGTTGCAGTAACAGGTGACTTTCACTGCACTAATAATGTATAAATATGGAAAGAAAATTCATCCTTGCAATATCACTTTTACAACGTCAGTTAGGTGGGTGTTTTCTTTTTAGAGCCTGGGAAGCCATAATTGTTGGAATGGTGGGTGCTTTCATTACATGTTTTACAATGCCCATTTTAGATAGGATGCATATTGATGATCCTGTTGGAGCCAGTGCAACACATGGTCCTATTTTTGTACAGTTTAATTATTTTAATGATCATTTGGCTATCATTCTAATCAATTATTCTCATACAGGAGCAAGTGGAATTTGGGGCATAGTTGCTATTGGCTTATTTGCAGATAATCCACAACCACTTGGTACCACCAGTGGAAGAAAAGGCTTATTCAAAGGTTTGTAATAATTGATTCATATTTTCAATTACAAGAAATACTTTACAAGAAATACTTGGTTTTACAGGAGGAGGATGGTATTTGTTAGGTGTGCAATGTCTAACTGTTCTGTGCTTAACATTATGGAGCTTTCTTTCATCACTTTTTTTATTATGGGTAGATTCTATTAAATATTATTTAATATGTATAATGTGGCATCTCCTTTAATCGTATCTATTGCTTAATCGGTATAGTTATTCTTTTTCTAGGTGATAAATAAAATAATTCCCATTAGAATGAGTGTCCATGACGAACTGCTTGGAGCAGACTTAGTGGAACACCAAATACGACACATGCAGGTCTACATTTAAACTACAAAGTAGAATTTAATTGTACATACAAGAAATTCTATAAATTTCACAATTTACTACTTGTGTCTTTAGATAGGTGTTAGTAGAGCCATGTCTGCTCTTCGTCCAGATTCTCAAGATCATGAGTTGAGTACAGTGCACCCTGTAGGAATAAATCCTGGTAAGGTGCATCATTAAACAGGAAATCAACAGGTTTGATTAACTAATTGTGTTCACTTGCAACAGGTCACGATGCCTACATTCAGAAATATAATCGTAAAAATCGTTTAAAGACTGGAAAACCATTACCTGTCGGGAAGAAATCGTCAAAGACACGTCAATCTAATACAATTACAGATGCAGTATTGACCAGACAGAATAAACCGCATTTCGCTTGGATGAAGTGATGTTTTTCGAACGCTGTCTAACAATTTATCGAATGTAAATTTATTAGAAACGTATAAATATATTCCCATACACGTTCCAACGCTTTCGCACATTACTGAGACACGTACGTTGTACACACATTCTTTGATAAATAATTAAAATCTTATGTAGTTACGAATATGATAATTACACACACACCAAAATAGGAAGGGAGTCAATCTGTCCAGAGATCACAGACACAGTAAATACACGTTATACAATATCTATATGTAAGTATATATATTATATTAAGAAAATGTCTAACAGCATGGCACATATGAGAAAGTTATCTCTACCGTAGCAGATCTTCAAATAAAATATTTCTGTGAATAGTAGTTTGTCTTTTATAATCATTACGGACGTAATATTGGACGTTTCGTCATGCTGTCGTTGGCAGGAATAAATTGTCAAAGACAGTACTGATAGATCACAAAATAAATTTCATCTACCTTACTTAATACTCTCGATAGTTCAATCTATTTACAAGTTTGTGATAAGACGCATGTAGCTGATGCAAACAATGATATTGCCTGTAAAAACACGTTAGATAATAGATACAGCAACTTTTGAGAAAATAGTTGACATTACTCCAATGCTTAACTAGTAGTTTTAGTATATGCGAGGGCATATACTACCGAAGTGAACACGCACACTAAAACATTTGTACAAAATACAGCATAGGAAACTGAATTTCGCCTTCTCTAATAAATAGTTGTAGCAAAATGAATTTTCGTATGGAATCAAACGTTTTGCTACTTTCTAGCACTGATGCATTTCCCTTGAGAATCTATGGAAAATATCGGATGCCCGCTAGAAGAATACTTTACATGCTAAAATTACAGATGAGCATCACGTATGCGATTTTCAATGGTACCCATTACCTCATGCACAGATTATCATCATTACATAGTGCTCAATGCCCATTGAGAGACTTCTGTTGGTATCCCAGGATAATTTTTTACAGCATCCATGACTTGTTGAGATGTTAATAAGAATTTGTAATACTGATACTCTTTCTCAACTTTCGAGTTTATACCACTTGTTGGCATTAGTATCTCCAAGTTCTGTGAAAATTTTCATTTTATTTCTTGGTCACCATAATAAGATCACTGTTTCTAGCTAGTCTTTACCTTAATGTGTTCGAAAGCTTTCATAATAACAGGCCTTTGCACACTTTGTATGGACGAATGCTGAGTAGCAAATTTATTATAACGATTATACACCGCTTCGAAATTTAATGGTTCTCCATCATAAATCTCGGTCTCATGTTTCATTGCTATTACCTAAAACGGTGGAAAAATCAGAATATGCTCACTCACCCTCTACAAACCAGATAAAAGTAAAAGGTACACTTACTAAACATATTTCTAAAACAGACAATCCCTCAAGCATCAAAACCTTATCATCCTGAGTAAATATTTTACTAGCCTCCACAAAGTCATTTACTTCCAATCTCTGATGCTTCTCTGACAAGGTGGACACAGCCACTGCCAAAAAATTTCTAAAGCTCCTTTCACTTACATCCATTTGATACATTCTCTTCAACAAGTTCACCATGGTTGCATTAGTGACTAAGCTTTTTATGTAATCATTCCACATGGAACCAAATTGTGGATCTATTGTACAATCATCATATTGCTGCTCTATCCTATTTACATTCTCATCATCAGGAAGACTAAGAAGATGTTGGAAGAGTTCTAAACGATCATCAAATGGAGATGTTGGCTGCTCAGCTGATGATGTATCACCAGGGAATAAAAATATCTGACGATGGGAAAATCTAGATTTAACTCTTTTTTCTAAAAGTTCTATTACATCCAATCTACACGTCATTCCAATCACACATATTGGGGCCTAGAAGAGAGTATTTATTTAGATAAAAATTAGAACTTAGAATGGATTATTGTGTCTACACTTACTTGAGCAGATTGAGCAATATCAAACAAATTATATAACAAAGTCTGGTTGTGATGTTCACAGAATAAATCAAATTCATCTAATATAAAAATAACTGGTTTTGAACGTTTCTTATCTCCAGATTTCAAACATTCAAGCAGAAAAGATAAATTCTCTGCAAATGTACCAAAAACTTTATCTCCAACCACATTTTCTAATTGCATTTGACGAGTAGCATCTTTCAGGGCTAAACGATCATCAGTATGAACAAGACCATGAAGATTTACTATTAGAGCATTCTCTTTGAAACTCTTTATAGATGATAGCTCTTTTAAAACACTGTTAATCAGCTATAATAATAAATATTTATAAGAATGAATGATATAAATATTTAATGGGAAACTTTAAGTGAAATGAAACATACTGTGGTCTTTCCACTACCTCTAGGACCAATTAACAAAGCAGAATTACTTTCCCCCATGTCAACTGTTCGCTTCAATAACTCCAGTACATGCATGCGCTCTTTCACATGATGCCTGAACTTTGTTTCAGGACACATAATCTTGCGTTTTAAATACTTTCTTGTTAATAATATCATATTATCTTGAAAATCAATGGCCATACTTTGTTTTTTATTCATCTTGCTTTCCTCCTAAAAGGGAGAAAAATTAAACTTCCTTTTTGTGTATATTATAAATTGTTTTAACATATAGTCAGCTGACTTAATAAGTTTTTCATAAATGAAATCACTGATTCATTCATACAATAATCAACCGAAAAGCTTACACGTTTTAGGATTTAATGATTTTATAAAGTCACATTAAATTATAATTTGACGAGTGTACATATAGCGTCCCTAATTAGCCAAACATAACCTGTAAATAATAAAACCAACAGTATGCAATACCTTGAAAACGTTCTTGCTTGAAGATTGAATCCACTTAATTAGTTTTGATATTGGTTTAACAGATAGGAGGTCAAAACTTATGTTTCCAGAAATCCTAAAATAATCGAGAATTATCAAATCTTCAGGTGGAAAAGCGTCAGGTCAGGTTGTTTACAAAACAAATATGGAAGACGCAGAATCCAAAACGGACAAGAAAAATTGTACGTTTTTATTCAAAAGAAGGAAGATTCGAAGCACTGCGGCTCGAAAACGCAAAGGAGCAAACGATGAAGATGGTAATTATATTCATGGAATCCCCAATGTTTCGTTCTCGCTTGAATAGTCTATAATTTCATTAGATAAATTCGATTAGTATTTCGTATAGGTTATACGTTTTGTTTATAATTTTTTCACATATATTTCGAATTTATATTCTAATTAGAGAGCAGCGACGATGAAACTACAGTGGTTAAAAAGGAGAGGAAACACGGAGATAAGAATCCCATGAAACAAAGCGTGAGTAATTAAAACATTATGTTTGTTGACATTGGCAAACAATATGGTTCCATTCAAATGAAAGAACTGTTCAAATATCAGCCAGATTGGAAGGTTTTGTAAATATAGTTCTTTATAGACTAACACAAAGAAGGTGAAAGATCAGCAAAATACTATTGATAATGACACAAGTGATGAGGAGGGCATCACAGTTTCTTATAAAAGTACACGGACCCCGATGCCAGCTGGGCCAAGCGATCAAGGAGCAACAGCAATTTTGGAAACGGAAACTGAGAAGGATAAGGATGCTCAAGCTATATTTGAAAAAGCTCAGAAAATAAACGAGGTATACATTAACATAAATTTTAAAAAATAATGAGCTTTAATATAATAAAGTGTTTGTAGGAACTGGAAGGGAAAGAAGATGATAAAATTTATAGAGGATTAAATAATTATGCCCAATACTACAAGAAAAAAGACACAGCTGCTGGAAATGCTTCCAGTGGTATGGTACGTAAAGGGCCAATTAGGGCACCAGCTAATTTAAGGGCAACTGTTAGATGGGATTACCAGCCAGATATTTGTAAAGACTACAAAGAAACTGGTTTTTGTGGGTTTGGAGGTAAGAGATAAAAGATAAAGCTGGCAATACTGTGTTAATCAACAAAGTTCTATGTATTCATTTCACTTTTCAGATAGCTGTAAATTTCTTCATGACCGTTCAGACTACAAGTTAGGCTGGCAATTAGAAAGAGAAGCAGCTACAGGAGAGTACAACAATAGTGGAGACGAGGATGATAAGAAGTATGAAATTCACAGCGACGACGAGAATCTCCCGTTCAAGTGTTTTATTTGCAGAAACAGTTTCACCGACCCTATTGTTACAAAGTATATACAACGTTCTTAATTTCCCAGGCCGAAATGAACTCAAGATAATCGAGCAAACCTTCTTTTCAGATGTAAACATTATTTCTGTGAGAAATGTGCATTAGAACATTACAAAAAGAGTACCAGATGTTACATATGCAATGTGCAAACCAATGGTGTATTTAATCCAGCTAAAGAGTTAATTGCACGAACAAAATTGGAAGAGAGAAGGAGGGCAGAAGAGGAAGATGATAATGACTCCTCTGATGATGAATAAACTAGATATCTTTTTTGACAAATAAGTTATTTTTCTGTTGGCTATAGTCCTACAAAATGAATCCCAAATCACTCCCTTGAAACAGTATTAAAGTTTGTCGCAGACCTAAGAGTGCGCAACAACGTTCACAGCAGGCTGTTACCGCGACGAATCGACTATTATTATTATTATTTAACTCACTAATCCAGAATCACTCGAAAAAACCGAACAGAAGCAATTGCACAACCCTGCTTATCCAGAAATCGATGCACACCCTTAAGTTTTAAGCAGTCTCGCGGCTTGGAATTCTTCTTTCGAAACGATTCGCCAAAATGCTCGAAGCATTACCCTCGAATCGGTTCATAAATGCGTTAATAATAACTCCCGGGCAAAAATGAAAAGGGAAACGGGAACGGGTCGACAACCCTCCCCGGCAAAAGGTCTAGATTTGGAAGGTCCGATCTATGAGCCGTTCCACAAACACTCGACAAATTGACGTCGCACCGAATCCGAGGGGAAAGGAATACGCCAATGCTCGCTATACAGGGTGATTTGTACCTTTCTTTACATATTTCAAGGCCGACGGAAACAATTTAAAAAAAGAACATTTGTTATAAAACTTTCTCATTTCCTGGAACTTAAACCCGCAACAAAAGATCTACTCCGTTCCATTCGATAAACTCGACCACTGACTTGAACCGAAAATCCAGTTATCGGAAGAGGACAGTATCAATATTCGATATATGTATATTTATTGTTTCACAGATTTTCCATAGAACCACTCCCCTCCATTTTGATAGGGGTGGCCGGGTGGTCTGGGACGGCCTGTATAGAACGAAGGTAATTCTAACGGCTCGTAGTTGTTCCCTGAATCGATACACGCGCAGTGTTGTTTGCCACACACTATAAAAATGTTGCCGAGCCAGTCGCTTTTCACGGGCTTTCAGAGAATGTCAGAAACCGGGCCACGAACGTTGCAGTGCCGTTCCGTCGCGGTTCGAGCAGACGACAAGTGAAAAAGAAACCGACGGAGGGAGGACTCTTCAAGGCGGACGACGAGGAGGAGGTGTCGCACGGAACGTGTGCGGCTGGAAATTCGAGGGCTCTCGTGTTCGTGGCTTCCCTGCATCGATTTCTGAGACACATGCCGCGCCGCGCGCAAAACCCCGCTCTGTTCTTTGGTGCAATGTGATCTCGCATTTAAACGAACGTGGAAGTGTTGATTCTCGGCCATCGTGGAGAACCGATTACCAGTGCGCTGAAATTGGACCTCCGGAGGGGTGACCGCCGCCGCCGGTTTGAGCCTACTTTCCCCACTGAGGGAGGAATAGCCTGGGGCTGATGGAGACATCTTAATCAAATTACGAAATACCGACGGTTCTTTTCGCAAGGAATTCGGACGGTGTCGACGACGATTCCTCTGGACAGTGAACGAACAGTGAGATAATATGTCGATTAAATGTCCTTCAAGTGGACCTCCGGTAGCACTGACGGTTCCTCCAGGGGCATCGTGCTACCGTGATAACAAGGTGGCATTCATTTCCCGTCATGGCACGACAGCTTGATTTCAGTATGTGTAATCGATAAGCTGATGATCAACGCACTCCGATATTCTTCGACCGTCGTTAGCGACACGTCTGCTATAATACAATTCGTGACGAGGACAATACCAAGGGAAGAGACATTCAGAAGGTGTTGCGTTTCCCGAGAACCTTTTATTAACCAGGTGAGCGAGCATACGTCCGACCTTTATACGAAACTTAATTGCATTTACGGATTAAGAGTTACATGTGTATATGGATGTTGCTAAATGATAGGCTCGTCGAACGTGTTAATCTGTTTGTTCGATAATCTTTTGTCATATCTCTCTGTTAGGATGCATTTAGATTATTCTGCGCACGAATGTCGCGTTCGAAAAAGATATGAAAATATTCGTCGTTGGCTCATTGTCAGGTAATAGCCGAATATACATTTTCTGCTGTTATTTGCTCCGGTTACAAGTGCGAGTTGCATAGCAGGTTATTTTAAAAGCGACACCCGGCCGTCACCCATTGAAATCCAGATACGGCCGACAATGCACGCCGGGAGGCTCTGCTGTCTCCTAATTAGCGATAATCACCGATTAAATACAGTTATCGTTACACCATGCAGAGCCGTGGATCGCCGTTGCGCACGGTGCCATGGAAGTTTCGACCACGGTAGTTCGACGAAGTGTCAGGGACCGAGAGAACGTATCTCTCTCGTCGTTAGCGAAAAATTTCCTGTTATGCGTCATCACGCGACTCCAGGCTCGTCGAGTGCACTTTAACGCGTCGCGACGCAACCACGTGCAGCATTATGTTTCTCCGTCGGACTTGCGACGTCTCCCGGAGTACGACGGATAATTTACGAGCGATAGTTACGATCCAGACAGTTTCAACGATAATTTCGATCGTAATCTCAACGCAACGGAGATTCGTTTATGTCTTTTACAAGACAGTTTACGGACAGATTACTGTTATGGAAATGCGCTTCCTCTTTTCTCTATTTTAAGAAGCTTCTTGTGTTGTCAGTTTACTTGCAATGCGCGCAGTAGAGGCATCGTGTTGTCACGAAAGTTGGCAAATATTTATCTTCCTCGAATATCGCGTAAACCCTGCATCATTAATTGTCTCTTGTGCTTAACTAAGCCGCGGTTTTGAAACGCGAATTTGATAGGTAATTATTTTCTTTAGCGTGATACTAATTTATCTTCTTCCTATCAATTGCAAATTCTGCATTAATTTTAGAGATACATAAATTAATCTGCCTCTGTTCGCAATGAATACACGCGTATGTATATTATCTGTCGCGATTCCCGGTATTAACTAAAAATAAATACACTCGAGAAGCATAGCGGGCGGCTACTCGCTTTTATGCGTTTTTCGTTGATGTTCATTTGGATAATTGACGGGCGTGAAAAGTTGACACGTGGGTGGTGGTATATTCTTCCGACGGATAGGGGTAGCGGAACCGACTCCGAGCGAAAATGTCGCGACAGACAACAAAGGTTCGCGGAAACGTAGTCTCTTGTTATAGTTAACAATGTCACCGACGGCATCGACGCAAGGCTGACACGTGTGGTTGTGTATATGTATATTTATATAAAGAATCGGGCCCTGTGAACGCGTGCTCGTGGGCGTTCGCAGCTCATTGTGCATGTGTGTGTGCAAACGCGAATCGATAAATTAGTTTGCTCGTGCACGTAAACGTGCGCGCGCGCGCGTGCACATGTGTGTATGTGTTGCGATCCTGTGCATTGGATGTGAGTGATGTGACACGTTTTATAAGTTATAACCAATAACAAGTGCCTACAAAAAATGCGCGTCTCCCGCTGTAAACGGTGATGACGTCCGCTGTTGACGCAAGATGGCACCATGAACGCCATATTTTTTTAAATTGATTCATTACTTTCCGGTCAGTTCGTTAAGGCCAAAGGGTATAGAATTACATATTGACACATACTAGTTCTTTTAAAATTCATTTAAACCTACTTCTACCTTGGTTGACCGCGTCCTTCTCTAGCTAGCAACTACAGTCCACTTTGTGCTTAACGAACTTAATTCGAGAGTCTCTCGTCCTCCTTTTGTAATGATCGAAGGTAATCGACCAAATGCGATATCGGAGAAGCCTATGTTTTCTTCCGTATTCACTTTATGTTTTGACAGTTAATTGCTTTTCGCGCGCAATGACTTTCATTTCACTGTCCACTTGTCGATTGTACGGTCCTCTTGGATCTTAACGAACTTTACTTGAGAATCTCTCAACGCTCTCCGACCGCACTAATGATCAAAGTTAACCGACCGTGTGTAATGCTGAAAAAACGGACGTTTCTTTTCGCCTCTTTCATTAACCTCGCTTTGAAGGTAATAAGTAAGCTGTTTATGCACTCACGGCATATTTAACGCCATACGTTTCTCATATTTCTCCCAAGTTTCGTAAATATAAAATATCTTTAATTCTTTACACCTTGAAAACGTAACTTCCACTGCTATCTAAACAGAAAATATAATTCAAACATAAGTGCATATGACGATGCTTTAAATTAAATGCAACTCTCGCCTAGATAACCAAAATGTATTAACGAATTCAAAGTTCTAATGGGTAAACTGTTTTACATGAATTCAAATTTTGGAACCAGGCAACCGATTTTCTACTCACACATTAAGGAACGGGGTAAAATAGGGTTTATAGAATTTATGTTAACAAATTATTATAAAAATGTCTTCAAGGTGCGAAGGGTTAATATAGAAAATAGACTTGTATTACCTCGAAGACTGTGGAGACGGATCCATATGAATTTCGATGATGTTGCAGATGGTTTGTGGCAGTAATGCCCTCGTCGGAGGAGGAAAGTCAGTGGCTCGTTGGCAGCGGGGGTGGTCCCGCATCTACCGGCGGTGGCACGGCATCCGGAACTGGAGAACGCACTGTCACAATTAGAGGAGGATTATACACCGAGGAAATGACGACACAACCGACAAACACGAGCACCGCAGGTGTGAACGCGGCTTCCGCCGATTCCGCCGAACACGATCTCATTGACTCCACCGCTGACGCGACGCTTTTGGCACAATTTCACGAAGACGCTATCAAACAGGTTCGTTTCTCGATACTTTCCATTGTTTTCTCCACTTCTAACATCTGCATCGACTGTCGATTGTTTACTTAATTCCCGCGGTACCATTTCACAATACCGAATGGCATTTGAATTTTTACTGTTACAAGATGAATGCCGATGAGGGTGCAAAAAAAAATTATATTTCTAATTTAACTGAGAGGTATTTAGAAGGTCCACGAATCGAGAGATTTTAGCTGACTCGAATAGTTTAACAAAAGAATGTTTCAAATAATATTGGAAATCGAACAATTAAATCGATCATTTCAACTATTAAGGTTTTGTAGAGCGACTCTCAAAACAATGGAGTTAATATAAGTTTTTTCGTATATTTTCGTTGATACAACTGTATCTTATTATAATATATGGTTCTTAAGCTAGAATACTAGTTTGATCGTATTTATCGTATTAAACCTAATTAAAAATCGTAAAATTTGAAGAACACTTTACCTAACAACTATCATCTTCCGTCGTTAGCGTCTACAGTAAAATTCGAATCTTCTATATGACCAATTGCGATTCTCGAAATACGTATATCGAATAGTTGCAAATCGATCGATAATCTATCGGAGAGGAGAGCCGCGACCAATGAGCTTATGCAAATTCGAAATCTGTATTTATATTGGCTACTGTGGCCATCGCGACTGTATCGAAATTGTAAAATCTTGCACCTCCCAGAATTCTACAACAAAAACATAACCTATGTTAAATGGCGTCCTTTTTAGATAAGTTGTTTTGTGTAGGGTTTTAATCATTTTTCTCACTGCCACCGCATTAGCTTCCTAGTGCTCCAGCATGGACGAAGTCCTGGACAAATCAATTGTGAAACCGAAATATGAATCGCGAGAAATACCGGGATACCTGAATGATTTTCCAGTAAATATTTGTACTTGTCATAATTTATTTTAAGGTTACATCCATTGATATACTGATCGTAGATATCCGAATTTTTTATTTGGCTGATACAGACAAGTTACCTACAGATGTTAGCATGGATATAATTAATCTACATTCCTAAAATCAGTTTTTCCTTTAAAATTTAGTGTTACTTGTGTAATCAGTACAACGTCTGTTGTCTTTGTGTTTCAGGCTGGTATTGGTTACTTTCAAATATTGGCTACTCTGTGCACTGGCTTGAGCCTTGCAGCAGACACTGTTGAATTTTTTGTTGTACCATATATTTTACCAAGTGCAGAAGTTGAATTATGCATCGAGGACAATGAGAAAGGATGGCTTAGTTAGTTGACTAAAATATAAACTCTTGTCTTGTGTTAGCTTTAACGAAAGTTGTTTTCATACTGTTATGTTATAGGCAATATTACGCTGATGGGTCTAGCGTTAGGTGGATTATTCTGGGGTGGTCTAGGGGATAGAATTGGAAGACGTAGATCATTGTTATCCGCAATGTCTGTACATGCTTTATTTAGTGGTGTTGCTACTTTTATGCCAACTTATGGCACATTTATGATGGCTAGATTTTGTTCTGCAATAGGGTAAGATTTTACTTTCTTTACTTGCACATAGTATAGTTGCACGTAAAGTAAAATTACATAATTTATTCCATCACAGAGTAGGAGGATCTTTACCACTGGCATTCACATATCTTGCTGAATGCTGTCCAAGACTAAGCAGAGGTGGTTGGGTAGGTTTTCTTGTGGCAGCAGGAGCACTAGGAGGTGTTTATGCTGCTCTGTTAGCATTGGCAATAGTTCCCACAACTGGTGAAATGGTGGTTCTTGAAAATAAAGAGCACTTCAGTGCTTGGCATCGTTTTCTTCTATTTTGTTGGTTACCTGCATTATGCTCTACTGTTGGACTTATTTTTATACCAGAAAGTCCAAGGTATTTGGTAGAGGCAGGCAGAGATGTGGAGGCTATGATGGTTTATCAGGTACTTTTACTTATATTTTTTTTTGCGATGTTTAATAAATTTTGTATTAAAATCTCTATGTGTCTTAAAATTTCCATAGAAAATATATAAGAAAAACAATGCACGAAAGGGAGCAACAGGTGCACAATATCAGCTGTCTGAATTGGAGCTTCCAACTAAAAGGCCTCGTGGTTTGGCACCTCCTTCTCCTACTAACCACACTACTGTAATGGCTGATATAATTTATTCTATTGAAATGGTAAGAGTTTGCCATATTATTTGCATTGCAGAATTAATACTTAATATTCATTAAATTTCCAGTTTTGGAATTCTTTTCTGGAATTATTTGTATCGCCGCATTTACGCGTGTCGATAGTGCTTATAATTATTTGGTCAACTGTGTCATTTGGGTACGTGATTTCAATAAATAATCTTATATATAATTTCATCTCCTCACTCAGCAAAATTTCGATGTATAAAATTTCAGTCTGTATGGTCTTATGGTATGGTGCCCTGAATACCTCAAACTTATACGTGCAACGGAATATAAAGCTCATACAGAACGGTATAACGGAAAAGAATATAAAAACGAGACATTCACTGGTTCCTTAGAGAATCGTCAATACAGAAATTCGACCTTTTTTAATTGCAAGTAAGTAAAGTATAGGGAAATCATTCACAATTACCCTGAATTGATTTTTGTACATATATACCTTTTATTTCAGATTTACTAAGATAGTATTCAGCCATGTAGATTTTGACAATTGTACTTTCCAGGCTGTAGAATTTAGTAGTATAAAGTCCAGTAAAACTCACTTTACGGACAGCGAAATTACATTTTCAAAGTATGTGTTCACAGTAGAAATATGTAATGATTTACAATATGAAACAGAAGTAGAATATACAGGACGTGTTTTTTTTTATAGATTTGTGGATACTGATTTATCTGAGCAAGTTTTTACGAACTGTAACTTGAAGAACAATACAGAATTAAGTTTAAGTGGACCCTGCCCGACTCTCGATTTGGATTACAATATTTATATAGAGGAAGCACTCCATGGTCATCTCGTTGCTCAACTGGCCTTTGTGCCTGCAGCTGCTCTGGCAGGACTAGCACTTATTATACTTCAGCGGCCAAAAATGATTCGCATCTCACTATTCTTTTCTTCGGTAGCTGCCCTATGTCTAATTCTAGTGGGTACGAACAGTTCGGCTGTTCTTGGCTTCGAAGGTGGTTTCGTGGCCGTTTTCGCTATCGCTTGGACGTCACTTACGTTGGTCACAGTCGAGAGCTTCCCTACACATTTGAGGCAAGTGATTCTTCAAGTTCTGTTCTATCAATTCTCGAATAGTCGATCAGAAATAGTGATTCGGCTGGACGATGATTAATTGGAGAGTGGTATAATAATAAATAAGATTGATTGGTCTATGAACAATGGTAAAACATAATAGTAAAGTTTATTAATATTCGCAGGTGTACTGGTTTCGGTTTGATAGCGGCTGTTATAAGAATATCAGGTTTGATAGGAACCACAACTTACAAAACTTTAGTCGGCGCACCCTTAATTGCGCCTGCACTGTTGACTGCATTGCCCTTGTTAATAGCTAGTCTCACAACGTTCAAATTGCCTCACACTCATACAGTTTTCTTATAAGGATCTTAACGAGTAAGTGGATGAAAGAAGAAGGGTAAAAAAAAGATACAAAGGCACGCCGTGTGACAACAAAAAGGAAGAGACGTTTTTAATCAATATTTTAATGGATCGTTTATGAACTGCGCTAACGTTTTACATGATTAACACACTCACGGCAAGAAAAATTCGGTCAAGACATTGCATCTTGAAGTACTCGGAAAGAAATCGATTTCTACCTAGAAAGGTCTGAAGAGAAAAACCGTAAGTGAAGTGTTCCGGACAAGTGCAAATTTTTCAATTTGCAGTAAGCAATCACGAGAAAACGAAAGATTCACTTTTTTCTTCTCTTTTTTTTTATTTTCCCTTTTCTCTTCAACTTGGAAGTGTGATTTCGTACAAAGTGACATATCCTAAAACTAGCAAACGGATGAATCGTGGTTTTCGAGGAGAGAGAAAGGTTTCAATATCCAAAGCGCACAGACACCGATGAGTAAGTCGTCTTGTACGCTAGGAAAAAAGCTTGGACGTTCTACGAGAATTTTCATACAAGTGTTTTAAGCATCAACGAAGGTTATTGTCATAGCTGAAAACAAAATAACTTAGGAGAGAAGAGGAACGACAAGTCGTATTACTGAAATTTGACGTAAGACTTGTACTCCAAGATTATGCTCCATCTTTAAAGTCAACTTCAAAGTCAACTTCAAAGTCAACTTCAAAATCAACTTCAAAGTCTAATGCAGTTGCGCGATCCCTTCGAAGGTCGTGAACTGTGCATGGATGTTTATAAAACTATTTTAATAGGGCGATAGCCGTGAAACGTGTCAATTGTAACTGGATATGTTAAGAGGCTGAAAAATCATCGTCTACAATGATACGTCGTAACATGAAGGATTGAAGGACCGATACCCACGTGAACGACGTGGAGAACGCATTTTTCGATATCCGGATAGACGAGTTGCTGAATATTATCCGTAAAACAAACATATAGATGTTTTTTCCGTTCATTGTTAGACTAGAGAAGCTTGCATAATTCCAGAGTCGTTGCGTTTCAAACGGTTCGTTCGAGCAAGTTTGTCAAGGACAGTATGATAGAAAATTTTATATACTTGCAATCACTGCATAATGCTTTTACTATTCGAACCAATCGGGATATATTCTAAGAAAATAGGCAAGACCCGAATAACGGTTTTTCTTACTGCGGGGAAAGTAATCAAGAATATATTCAATAATTTTTGCTTTTTATCGATTCAAATAGCTTTCAGGAATTTTAGAAATTAGGCTCAGCTAACGAAGAGAGGCATTATCCGTATTAAAGATAAAAGAGCTGCCGTACAAATCCTAAATTGTTAGCCGAAGACTAAAAAAAGTGAAATAGAAGCTGGCGCTTCGTTTTTAGTATAAATCCAAGAGATTATCGCCTCTAGTCAACTTTTAATCGTCTTTAAGCTTTTATTATTCGCGATGAACTTGACAAAAAAAAAAAAATGAAGAAGAAGAACACGTCGAACCTTCTGATACTTGCAAACGAGGTAGACTATTATTTTCTACGAGACGGTGGCGGCTATTACTGGAGGTGGTCGCTGTTACATTTATGAAAAAAAAAACAATTTTGCTAGAATTTTAATGTCGTCTTGGGACGACGAGCCAAAGTTAAACAAAAAATACTGGTTCCTCAGAATGGACAACTACTCCTAGGCAATAAGAGCGTAAAATAACTTTTACGAAGCGATTATCGAGGTATCTCATTCTTACCGACACTCAAGATATATTAACTAAGTATATAAGCGAGTTTATTAGCGAGGTATTAAAAAAAAAAACAACAAACTGCTGTTGGCAAACTTAAATCAGATACAAAAATTAACGTCCCATCATGGTTAGTGAATTTTTTCATATCAAATTGTTGGCATCTAATTTATTGAGGATAAAATGTTAATGTTGCGGATCGATCGCCGTTTGAAAGAAGTAGAAACGAGTCGAAAGTGCTCCGTTGACTGCACAACTTTTTACGCTATTCTTTTCTTTTTCAGTAATTCATTGTCAAACAACGTGGTCGCTTCAGGAACTAGAAAATGCTGCTCGTTCCTACTTCTATAAGCTGTATTCACAAATTCAACAGTGAAACGAGCATGTGCTGGCGTTGTAATTAGTGATACAAATGTGAAAATTCATGTTAGGTGTTGACACAAGCAAGCACGGCGCGTACACAATTTTATTGAATATAAATTATCCCGTGTCTACGCTATGTTAAGCGACAGATTTTTTTCCTTTGTCACACAACAAAACGACGTATTTTAAAAGCTGATCATTTATTTTAGCCTTACTTGAAATTGGGACCACTTATAGACGCTTAATTTGAGCACAATCACGACGAATCTTGCTTCTAATGATATCTCTATTAGATAGTGGAAAGAAGAAGTTGTTAACACTTCGACTATCATATCAAACATTAATGATTAGATCGCGAATTTTATGCATTTATAACTATGAGTGAGTGAAATATAAAGCAGTAAAAACTCCAGGAGAATTTATATTGTTTCAAAAAAATGTTTATTTTGCATAAAGATTTATAGTTTATTAATGATACAAAAATTGAACAGTGTCTATTTCTACGAAATATAATATCTTGTATGAGAAACGTTGGGAATACAGGGCTGGCAGTCAATGTGTTAATTAAGCTTTTTGTTTTTAATATCAATGAAAATCGCCGGCACAAGCAGTTTCACATTATAAATTGTTGCTACAGCATTAAATTCATTGTTGCCCGTAGGTAATACACTTTACTCAACATATCACTTATGAGCGAGCACTCTAGATTCGTAGGCTTTAACTAGACTATTCGACTAGACATATTTAGAAGTATGTATCAGCAAACGTAATGAAGATGAAGTCCCAAATTGATAAAATAGCAGTGTGTGTGTGTACGCGCGCGCGCGAGAAGGCTGTTAAGGTATTGTCCTTTAAGGATTACGTTTTAGAAGTTTCTTCTAGCGAGCTCAGTAAAGCGATTAACAATTGATAATTTGATTGTGCACGGATTGATTATCAGCTGATCAAACCCCATGATTGCAGCTGTTGAGAAATTTTGTTTTAATGAACCGATAAATACTCGAACGCTGACAAATTGTCATTCAGTGCAATATTATTTTTAATTGTTTCTTTTATCAACAACTGACTTTATAGCTCAAACTACTGTCACTGCACCATTGAACAATTGGTTTGTTAATTATTTTAAGCAGAGCGTTCTATACAGACTGAAAACAGCAATCGGTTGATAATCACTGTGTATTTATTTTCTAGAGACTGTTTCCTAACACTTAAATTTTTAATGTTTAATTATTTATGTAGGATTTTAGGAAAAAAAGGGAACGCTGCGATCTCGAAATTCATAGTTCGACTTTTTCTAATTTCCCATGGCTCTTGAGGGTTTGACATATCCTAATCTTACACTTGACTATCTTGCAAGAATATTTCTTATTCAAATATCCTGACATTGTGATGATCACTATACCCTCTATTCCGATCGAGCCGCTAATTTGATTTTACGAAAAAGTGGGAACTTGGATCTCAAGATTTATAGATCTTTTGCGATTTTTTCTAATTTCCTACGCTTCTCTTAAAGGTCCTGATCCCACATTTATGGGAAATAATGGTATATAGTCCAGTGATTGCGAGGAAACCATCCAAATCGCTGGTTTCATGGGAATTTAATTCTGGTTGCACATTCTGCTGAATATATCTTACGAGATTTGAATATTTCTTTAAGGCAAGCAAACACATTTTTGATTCTCTTATTATCCTACTCATGAGGTACGAGAAAACATATCCTGCCAAATTACAATAATATTACTTGTATGCAATGTTTCTGAATTATATAATTGATTAATGTATTTCTAATTAAATCTATTTTTCTAATTTTGGAGTCGTAAGAATAGAAAGCAATATGATTCAACAAATTATGCAACCAGTACTTAAAGAAAAAGACAGTTTATATAATTATTAAGAAATATTACACATTGTTCCAGCAATTGGATTACAGAATATTGTACATTAACATTGGAAACATTCACACCATTTAATAGAAGATATTGATCGTACTATAGAAACAGATTTCCCCTCTTACATGTTTAATTGATTTTATTAAAACATATTTCCTTTTTACTACTTAAATGTAGTCCTCCTTTTTTCTTTAACATTCACGAATCCGTCTTCGCAGATTAATACAATATTACGATAACGATAAGAAGTAAATATAAAAATAAATTTTAATACCTCCAACTACTTCTACAAGCTAGATGTGCAAGCTTGTCTCAAGTAGTTTTTTCAAAAAAAGGTAATGAACAACTGCAAATGAATTAGACTATTAAAGATAAATGTAGTAATCTATATTGCAAATGATACATTGTTAAAATTTGACAGCAATGTACATATAAAAATACTATTAAACTAGTAATTATTATTATGTTGTATATATCAATTTGAATTCAAAGTTTCAAAAGTTATCGACTGTCGTATCACGTTAGTTCGAGAATCGAAATAAAGTCGTTTCGAGAATCGAATTGAGTGATTTGTACTATAGTTTGTAGACCGTATAAAGTATCTCCCAGTGATGTACGAGTATTTATTCTTTTATTCCACTGAATGATGAAAAGGCTGAGGAAATCATCTATTTATATAGAGTAAGTCCATAATAATATTATTCTATACATTCAGTTTTTCTATGTTATTGAAGATTTTTGATAAGAATACGTCTTTGGTATTAATAACCTGCATGTTACAATTTGGAGCAGTCTCACAGTTAAATAAATGTAAATATAGTATTTGAATTTTTTTCGAAAATTAAACTTTACAATTACTTCAATATCAAATTACTTACCTCTCGAACAAGAAGATATATTCCTCAATTACTAATAACGGATCAATGATAAGAATTTTCAGCGCGAAATTCAAATTCGATAGCTTGTCGTCATTTTTCTCAGTGGGTAAAGTAGCGTCGTCAGGTCGGAAAACGAAAGTATCTCCACTTTATCGATCATCATGTAGAAAGAAAACTGCAAGATGAATCATCAATATTATAATCAAATATTCAACAATAATTGCTATTAATCTCTGTAATCGTAAACGGTTCATTAGAGTTGTCAACCAGCGAACTATCATTAAATACAAACAGCTTATACCGTTTCTCTTAGTCAGAGCGATCTAAAAAACTTGGAAACGATCACGATCGTGTACATGTTAATTAAATCATCGCTAATAATAGTCAATTTCAGCAACTACAAGGTAATCAGAGGAACACCTTGCACACCTGTAACCTGCAGCCACTTCTCTATCGATTTGTTCTCACCGATTGTTGACCTTGAGCTTGACCTTGGACGTGTCCTCGACACAACGAAGCAGCACGAAGAGGATCGTGTCAAACGAGCCCTGACCTAACCTATTCTAGGCTATGTCTCCGTTCTCCGTATACAGACAAAGCCTAGGAGAGGCTAAATCAAGTTACTCCGGTTCCTAGAAACCAGTGTGTCATCGAGAGACTATCTTCTAGCAAATTCACTTGACACAGCTCTTTTCACGTCTTTATGTAAACCTGCGGGTTCAAGGGTAATTTTACAGAATATAAATATGATTGACCCTTGCGTTGTCAACCAAAATGCTAGTATATAAACAACCAAAGTATTAGAAAATTATCAGAAGGAGACACAGTAAACGGTGCTGTATACCTAGTTGTCTACATCAAGGGTTAATTCTGCTTATCATGTGACCTTGGTGTCGCTAACATGGCAACATTTGTTCTCAAAGGGTTAAAGGTACCGCAAAACGGCTTTCTATTCCATGAAATTTATTCCAAGACCGTAATTTAGCTTGACGATCTCTTGTTATCCAGGATCAACCCTTCGAAGACGAATGTCTTCATGTCGGCGAGATACGGGTGCACGAGGCTTTTCCGACGGGGCCTCATTTTTGCTGCGTTGGGCCCGGGATCGCACAAAGAAAGCGTGTCACGCCTAAAAATACGCGAGGCACGCAGGTAGAGACGTGAAAAGGTCGTGGGGGCTGGGAGAGAAGATATAAAAAAAAGAAAGAAAAAGAGAAGAGAGAGAGAGAGAGAGAGAGAGAGAGAAAAAAAAACGGCGAAGTAGTTGCACAAGAGCAGCGATTTGGTATTCAAATCGCTAGCCGTGTTCCCGCCTCTCTCGCGGCACAGGTTCTACTCTCTCGTGCCAGTAATACGAACGGCCTTCTTCGTTTAAGTGTTTTCTCTTCTTGTTCTTCCTCCTCTCCCTCCGCCTCTTGCTCCTCCTTGACCTCCGGTTCCCGGAGTGCTGGCTCGTAACGTCCGATCCTTCCTCCCTTATCGCGACGGTTTTACTCGTCCCGCATATCTATCCCATGGAATTGCCACTTTTCTCGTCCCCCGGTGGTAGTCTTTATCGCGGAGTCTCCTCGATGAGGAACCGTCTGGCTCCTCGGTCCAGGCCCCGTCTTTCCTTTCGCAGCTCCGCTCGATTCGCACTGATATCGAATTACCCGGTACACTCGTCGTCGTCCCGCACGACGCATCTTGCCGATTCCGATTGTTGGTCACGCGAAAATTCGATCGACTAGCACCACCATTTTATTCGTTGTAATCCTGATTACTTTGATCTTCGGCAGGTTGCTGAGACGAAAGGGAGTCGCAGACCGGAAAGAGGAATTTTGTTCAAATTGGATTGAATCTTATTGCGGCTCTTGGGAGGACACCAGAAGAATTTGAATGTTAGAGAATGAGGATGAAGAACACAGGACGGAGGATGTCTCCATAAGTACGATTTACAAATCATAAGAATACTATCACTTGCGAGTTTATTCAAGCTGTTTAATCCTCAGACGACCAGCAGCGAAAGCGACGATGACAGAGCCCACGATGACACGACCTGGAGGAATTTAAACACGAGAAACTGACCATGAGACGATAGAGGAACCGAGGACACGAGAGTGTCTCCATAAGTGTAATTTATAGATTGTACAAATATGGTCACTTATATACTGGTTCGAGCTAAATTAATCCGCGTTATGGTCCCCAGGTGAACACCAGCGAAAGCAGGAACAGTGCAGGGATTTGAACGCGCGGAACCGCGCGACCCGCGGAGATTTCGATGCCTGCACGTGCAACGTCCGACTGCCGCGGTTACATAAACGGAACCAGCGAGCCTCGGTTATTTCGTACAATTTCCGAATGTAGCTTCACTTTCTCTCGCGCACCAACCGAGCTGTTTCGTCACGAGACAGCGAGCGTGTCCGTAGCGTTTGCCAGCGGGGAAACCGTGCCTGTTCGTCCTGTACCTGACGACCGCGAGTATCCAGCGAACAGTAGATCACACTTTCTGTTTCCGTTGACGTAGCTCCGGTGTTCGCAACTCTCTGTCATAAGCGATGCGATGCGATGCAACAGCTCAAGGTCTACACGACGATCTCCGTCGCCGCTAGTCAACGCAATTAAATCAGCCGATAGAGCAACGCACGAGACACACCGGCAGATCACACGTTCCATGTTGTTTTTTCTCGGCGGACATGCGAAAAAAAGCGAGAATCGCACGGATAATAATGCGAACGGTGATCGGCATACGTGGCACCGGATTGGCCGGCGGCATACCTCGACGACACGCGCGTTTCTGTGCGCTCACATCGGCAACCTGTGCACCCACTAACCACTAACCGGCGATCCACGGGAGGCCAAGGTGTGCGCGCGCCAGGATAATATATGTATCTACGTGCGTTAACCACGTGAGGCCGGCCAGCATCTTTCCACGGCCCCGTCTGGTGGGGACTTCACCTATGGACTGCTCTCTCGCTTCGTCTCTCTCGGCCTCTCGCTCCGCGAACCTTGGATCCCCGGGAAATCGTTAGAATCTGAACGTCGACGAATTGCTTCGCCGCGCCGAACTAGCCAATGATCTGTGCAATGCATGCGGGATGGTGTCTCGATGATTAACGTCACGTTTTTGCGCATTCGACGGATTTCAGGCGGATCCTGAATATCATTAGGTCATCTAACAAGTTCGTGCTGCGGATTCGTTCGTAGTATGCAGACTGTGTCCAGCTCTCGTATGGCGGATAGTTAGAGCCTTTTAAATCCTTATGTATCAATGTTCTGTCTGCATATTTTTTAAGCTACTTCTTTGAGGTCTATGCTACTCTTCTTATTGGGTTCAGTACGAACAGCTAATGTTTTTTACTCACTAGTAGATAAAGAGTTCGTAATTCTGAATCCAAACCAACTGAGAACCTGTCTTTAGAAGGTTATTGAACACAGTATCGATAAATGACCGAAATACCTAGGATTAAATAATCTAGTTAGGTCTGATATTGCACGAAGCAGCGGATAAAAGAATGGCACGAACTTTCCGGATGCATCGATAAACGGCGGTCGTAGACCGATCCTCGTGGCCGTCTAATAAAGATCTAAGGCGGCGTTCGGCAGACGCAACGCGACAAGATTTTACACGGATCCCGCGCGTCCGCAAATAGCATAAACACGTGCATCGACGATGCAGCTGGGTAAGTGGGTACGGCTCGCGTAGTTCGTACGACCTTCATAAAAACTCGTCGATCAGAGATTGCCGGGAATGTCGAGTGAGAACTCGCCGTCTACGGGGTGGCGAATAAAAAAGTAGGCGCCTGTCTTGGCCAACGAGAGAGTGCGAACGAGACAGTGAGAGAAAGAGAGACAGACGAACACCGGACGCTAACTATTGCGCCCGGGTAAATGGCAGCAGAATGACGACGGGTAAAAACGTAAGCCGCGAAGAAACGAGCTGCGCTGAAACGCGTGTATGTATGGGGCCGCGACAGGGCCCGACACCGGACCGGAAAAAGAACGGTCCTCCATTTATAGATCGACCGAGTCCAGGACAACAGGACTATAATTCGCGGACAGGGATTACCTTTTATTTCCGCTTACCGGACGTTTTTTTTCACGTCCCGACAACGTAATCTGTGCAAAGAGAACACGACGAAGGGATTTCTCGTTCTTGATCCTGTTGGCAAGAGCAGCGTCTCGTCGCGCATTTTTCGCTGTCCAGTCACTCCCACTGAATGCTAATTGGGAGGAGGACTGTAGAAAATGCCCACTTTTGGTCTCGCGATGAAACGTCTCTTTCGAAGATGGAGCTGTGTAGCCAAAGAAGATGAGCCCTAGGTGAGTTCGATCGCTGCCTACTCGTGTTTGCTTTTTTAATTTAAACGTTTTATTCCTAGGAACAAAGTACTATTTTCTACCACTGATCGTGAAGAATGGAATCAAAATGCTATTAATATTCGCACGATGTACCTAAACTAGTAGGAAAGGGGTAATTTGACACGACTTTCAACTGTTTACAAACATGGGTCTGAATGGACCCTCAGCCCGCCTGGCAAGGGTTAATAGTGTATCGTTTTCAGGACGATCGAAAAATTCGAGCCAACGGAGACCGAAACTTTCTACGAAGAGATAGAGAGCGAGTGTGGGGCGCAACGTGGAGCCAAGGTCACAGTTGGCGATGGTATCTGGACAACTGTGGGTGGTCTAGAAGGTTTTATGAGTCTATGGCAACCTTCGAATGGATTCGCGGCGCGGGAATGCTCCGGGTCGCAGCCTTGACGATTGTCTCAGAAGAGAAAAGGCGCGACCGAGATTGAATGGGATTTTTAGCAACAATGAACGGGATTCTGTTGATCGGACTCGACGCGACGCGATGCGACGCGACACGACGCTCGATTGATTGAATAATTACGTTCTCCCGTAGGGATAAGTTGTCCCGAACGCAAGGGCAACTGGTTCCGGAGCCCTCCTTGTTCTTGCTCGATCATGGCACCAGGTTCTCCGCAATCAGCACCGACCTTTATTTCGCAATCGGCGCGGCGCGGCCGGTCAGTATTCCGAATTCCCATTTGCAACGTCGAAGATTAAGATGGCGGCGGCCTACGATAATTTATTAACTAGTCCGGCGAGTCAAACCTGTTGGCTTCCCTGGCTGGACGTGTTTCGCTATCCTCGTCTCGAAACCCGAGAGAGGAACTGGTGTCCACTGACGCGCGCGCGCGCAGCTCCGTGCCGATGATTGTCTCTGCATATTCCTATTGCCTCGAGGATTCCATGTTTTTTACACTTGGTACCAATTTTTTCACCGGGCTCTTCCGTTCGCTTCTCGATCAAGTTTGACATGCCATCCAGCTTCTGTCTACTAGGAGAAAGCATTGTATTTATACGTCTTAGTAGCATTACATGTATTTATAATTTATCATTTTATAAATACCGTAGTTATCGAAGCTCAAAAATCTTTATAGTCCTCGATTTTTGAAAGACACTGATAGATGAAATATTACTTGTTCGAGCAAACGTCGTGTCTGGTCTCTTACGAGGCGACAGACCCGTCGGACGCGGTTACACACCGTCGAACGTAAGGTCACGGTATTAAAAGTTGAAAACTGGTTACAAAACGTGTCCCGGCCGAGCGCAAACACCTCCGGAGCCGTGCTCGTTCGTTTTCGAGTCACGTTCCCAGCCGTCATACTCCCCTAATGCAGTAAAAGTGCACCCACGGAGATATAATTTCCAGACGTTTACGCGGATTCTCTGGATTCTTCCGTTCTGGTCCCAGTTCTTAACGGTTCGATATTATGCCGGTACTGCGATCCGCGATGGCGACCGGCCAGCGGGTAGGAAATTCTCCAGCAGTGACGTAAAAAGCCAGCACCCCGGAGGCATTTCTTTAACACGGCGCCACCCGTACAGCCTGTGCACAGAGGTGCCCAACATTTATACCTGCGCGAATCAAAACAGACGACCCCTTATCTTTTCCCGCTCGAGTTACCTCAGTTCCCCAGGGATCCTCCGTTTTAATTAGGATCGGGGATACGCCACCGCCGCGCCACAGTCAGCTAATCCGCAGAACTCCAGGGACTATCTCTGGGCTGATCATCTCCGGCATATTCTCCTTGCAGTAGATTAAGGTGCAGCCAGTCTGGTTTCCTCCCTAATTACTAATGTCTGCTTTAAATTACTTGAAACTTGTCTCTATATTTTAATTTATATTTACGGACTGTTTCAGGCACTTTTCGCTACCGTCGAACGATTAGGTTCAACGTTTTACAATTCAAGGAAGAAGGTACAACAATAACTGTAACGAGACTACAGCGGTGAGCAAAGATTCTATCTATGTGATATTAATACATGTTCAGAAGAATTTGTACTAATATTTCATTTTCAGCTCGCTGGAATTCGTGCGACAAATCTTGCATATGATCGAGGAAAACGTTAGGAAGACTCCCAGGTAAAGCGCCAGGAAAATAATTTCTGTTTAACTTCTGGTTCTTCGAAACGCTTGTGCGAATCCCGATTTCCTCGTTTATTCAAATCCACGAAGAGGCCGACGTCGTAACATTTTATTTGTTTCCAGGTCGTCCATGAAGAGCCGCAAAGAACGAGCTTGCCAAGGGCTCGGACGGGACTGTCTTCAAACGAACACTGAAAACGAGTTCGTTAGTTCTCAGCCTTTCAAATTAGAATTCTTTCTCCGCGTACACGAGTCCACGTAGTAAGAGCATCGACGTTTAATCGGCATATGTCTGAAAGATGTACATCGGCGACCCTGACATTTACTACGATGCACTTCACGCAAACGCTCGCCATTAAGCGCCGTTCACATTCACGCCTCGACGGCATAATCAGTTGTATTTCAATTTCCTCTTGCGTGCGATCGCCCCTTATTCGCCGTTGTCGGTTATGGCATCTTTTTGTCCACGAAAGCGGGCGATTTTCTATAAAATATATTTCTTCCGACGCTAAATGTTTTCATTGTATATACCACGAAGATGTGAAACTGTACACTATGAAGAAGCGCGACTAGCAGCATGTAGAAGCGACTACGACTATTTTACGTACATACCTGTTTGCAAATCGGTGAGGACGTGTTGACATTGTCGTGCTCGCTTGCGCGCGCGTTCACGTGCACGCTGAAAACGCGCGAGAAAACCTGTTTAACGTACAAATATTGAACCGCTACTATGTTCCTCTCGCCTCGTAACAGTCGTTGGCAACGAGAATAACGCGGGTCGCCGTGAATATTAATCGCGAAATCGGCTGGCTCTCAATTCCAGCCTCGAGCCGTCCTTGTTCGAATCACGGCGGAGCGACGCGGAAGCGGTGCGACATTTTTGAAAAATTTTCTGGTTCCTGAAGGAGGGAAAGAAGAGAGAAGGCTAAGTGGATCGCCGGCACACGGAACCGCGGTGAAATCTCGGCCGCGATCGGTCGTTGAAATTAAATGCAAATAGTCGACGCAGCGGTCGACGCCGCTGTAAAATATGTTCCAAAAGGACGCCCGGGGCTGCAGCAATCTTCCTCCGACGATAAGATCGCCATGCTAAAAATAAAACGGTTCGTACACGAGGCCGTATTGAGACCCGGCCGTGCTACGTAGGTACGAGTTGTTGCACGGTACCAAAAATTTACGACGGCCTACGGTACAAGGATTTTATTAAGATTGGCGCCCGGAGGAATGCAAGCTTAACGGGTCGCGCTGGCCCAGCCTTCTCTTCTTCTTCTTCTTCTTCTTCTTCTCCTTCTCCGTCTTCTTCCTCGGCCAGTATCTCAACCCGTCTGCTCCCACCTGAACGCGCAACGTCGGACAAAATGATAAGGCTCCGTGGAAATTATTTCCGTAAGCGTCTCGCACTGCCATCGCCGAAAGTTTCTCCTTCCTTGTTCTGCAATTAAGGGGTTGGAAGACACTCGTCCTTCAACGCTAAACCTACCCAACGCAGTTTTATAAAAATAACACGATTGAGTTTACTTAGATCTTGCGCGACTTGTATTACAAGGTGTGTTCAATGAAAACATCTTTATAATTTCGATAATTGCAAAGTAAACAACTTGAAACTGGTCGTTCGACCGGCGATGGTAGGTTTAATGTTGAAACTTGTAAGAAGTCGCCAGGGTGTATAATAGCGTGGAAGAATATATTTATTGAGATTATGGTTTGAACGATAAAGAATTCCTCGAATTACAGAAAGAAATTGCGCTGTTTGTTTTGCAGAAAAGGAATAGTCGCTGAATCGTAGGTGCAAATTGGCATGCGTTCCGGTTACGGAGACATCAATGCCTGGCAACAGGTATCGCTCACCAAAGAAAAGAAAGGAAAATGGAGGACGTACTGGCGGAGAACGAGACCGGATCGAAGAACCGTGATCCTCGTGATACCGATACAGAAGAATGATCAAGATAAAAAAAACTCCATCCAAGGTGACCGTTTCCATTCTCATCCCTCGGAGAAGTCGGTCAAAATAGACGACTCTTGCCAAAAAAGCAACAGTATTGTCAGTGCAACATTAATCGCTCAGACTAATCGAGCGTGTCGTTACTTGCAGGATTTCCTGTCGGCACGTTAAATAACAATGCTGGGGCCTTCGGACGTCGCAGCAGATGGACCGTGAAGATGGACGAACTGTGCAGCGTCGAAGGCTGCCAGCAAGGTCGCATGTCCCGCCACATTTCTGATGACAGTGGAACAAACGGATCGAAACTAGCACTAGTTACAGCTTGTTCGACGCTTGTGCACGACCATACTCGGTTTACCCGTAAATAGCGGATCGCTGAGACCGGCTGCAATCCTTGCGAAACGCTTAGATTTTTATTCGTTTATCATCGACGAGTCGACCTCCTTTTTCTGGAAATAATCGGATGTCGCAATACTTGGAGTCCCTGCGAAACTTAGTGTGTTTTCGTTATTATACCGTGGCTTTTTTAGATTGTATGTGCAAGAGCGGAGCAAGGGATGATTTTTGCTGTCAAATGATGGTGGGTTTAATATTAACTACAACGTAATTATTAGACTGTGGATCTTCGTGTTAATTTGTGAATCTTTGCAGCTTGGAAGGATCATCAGCGTCGACCTGCCAAGAACTCTCAGGTGCAAGGAACATCCGATTTTGAGAAAATTTGAACGTCGGTGCGAATCGGCGCGTTGTTCGAGGGAGAGACGAGAGGATCGGTGACAGAAAAATCGGACAGTCTCGGGAACTTCCGCTATTTATGTTGTCGATTTGCCGAGCGAACCTGATCGCGGCTCTCGCGATCGCTCGGACGTGGGCGTGAACTTTTCAATAAAGCCGGTCTCTCTTCTCTCTCTCTTTTTCTCTCTCGCGGATGCTTGGCTGAACGCGTGTATCGGGATCAATGACACGCCCGCAGATTCCCGAGAGGTATCCTCTACGAGGTACGTAGAGGCATCCTGTAGAATTCCAACCACCTTCCTCGACTTCACAGCAGGACCTACTGGTTTCTATTTATACACCAAGCGAGACCTTGCAGCTTACGGCTCGCACGCTTACGGACTCGGTTCCGGACCGGTTCAAAGCGTTGTCGGGACCTCTCAGGCCTCTCCAAAGGATCCATAGTTCGCTCAAAATTCATATTTCAGTCGACCGTGCTATGCAATTCCCGTCGGCTTCTTTTGGAAAACGATAGCTTTATTTTCTGATTCTGGAAGTATTTTTCTGTCTTATTTTAATGTACAAAAATGATTTTGCATAATTTTTGCATTAAAAACTTGGCTTTTAAGAGATCTCGAGACGAAAAATTAGCAAAATACTGTCTATAATTTGATAGTGAAGTTCTTACGATCAATACAAATGTTTTCCTACTAAATTTTATAATTTTTCTTTTTCACGAGCGAAATATTTATGTATAGAAAGTATTTATAAAATAAAAACATTATTAATTATTAAATAGAAACGTCTATAGATATTCTGAAGTATTTCATTCTTTAAATTTATTACATTTTGATGTCTCGTTAAATGTTTATTTACATTTTTTTTATAATATTGTATATTAATTGAATGAAAGAAGATGTTAGCCATCTAAATCAATTTTATAAAATTCGTTCGTAAAAATGATCTATTTAGTTATCGACTGTTGGTGAATTAGGAAATATAGATCTTAAATTTTTATCTTAATTGATCGATTTGCTGGTAGATGCCGTTTTCATTAATTTTTATGGCGGTTTACTTTGAATTGATTGTCCACGCTAAGGAAACGTTTCGTTTTGGCTTTATCATTGGCATTGTCTGAAAAACTACATTATTAATGTTGTCTCAGCAAAAGCATTATATTTCATACTATTTTATTTTTTAATATAAAATATCCACCAGTAAATTGAATATTCATGAAAAATGTATTCACTTTTGTAATCTTTCTTTTCAGCCCTCTCGTGGCGATTGCGAAAGGTTCTAGGGGATTTCCCAGTAACTTTTTTCTAGTAACAATATAAATTATACTAGTTCGTCACTACGTGGTGCTGAATACATCCCACACAATTTCTCGCTTATGTCACCTCCATTGTATTTCGTGTTCTGCGGTTTCCAGTCATTTCTTGAGCGCGTGTTGCACGGGTTTGCATAGTGGAAACAATCAAGTTTTCATTGAAATATTTGAATATTTAGAAAGAAAACTGCTGCAAGCCTTTATTTTGAAAGCATAGGGAAACTCGTAAGCTCAGAGTTTCCTTGCAAGCTTACGAATAAACTTTGAAACACGCCCAATACAAGAAATCGTGATCAACGTTTCATTCGAGGATGACGAGAACAGCGAGCGGCGATGGACAGAGTGCTCACGGCAAGGCATACAAAGATAAAAGCAAACCTGCAGATATTCGAAGTAGTAACATCCAAGCTGCGAAAGGTGAATAAATCTGCCGACAATCTAATTATATTTTCCGCGCCTAGTTTCTCGTCGATTGATCATCGTACCGGCAGCAAATGTTTCACCTTATATAGTAATGTCCGGCACTACATTGTCGAAATCCATTAACTTCATTATCTTTTTCGTAGACTGATAGATATTCAATATTTTAATTTCTGGAACTTAATTAATGTAGGTAATGATGAAATTACCGACCACTGATAGTAACTAGTTTCTATTGCCTTGGAAAAATGACAAGACTGTATTTATCTACATTTTGTACCATTTTTATCACACTATATATCCAAATAAAAATATTAATAAAATTTGATTTTTTCTTTTATATATGAAATGCATTTGACAATGTTTCAGCTGTCAGTGATGCGATCCGTACTAGTCTGGGTCCCAAGGGAATGGACAAAATGGTAAGCCTTTATAATAATGACATAAAGTTTATCCTTTTGCAATGAATCCATAATTTTATTAATTGTAATAATATTTGTGTGTAACTCTAGATTCAAGCTGCCAATGGAGAAGTTACAATCACAAATGATGGTGCTACAATTTTAAAAGAAATGAATGTTATACATCCTGCAGCAAAAATGGTAATTTTTTATTTATATTTGAGCGTAATCTAATAATATAATGTATCATGAATTAACTAAGATATTATACTTTGTTTTCAGTTGGTAGAGTTATCAAAGGCACAGGATATTGAGGCTGGAGATGGTACTACAAGTGTTGTTGTATTAGCAGGCTCCTTTTTGGAAGCTGCAGAACGTTTGCTCTCAAAAGGAATACATCCTACCATAATTAGTGATGCATTTGAGATGGCCGCAAATAAAGCAGTGGCAGTTTTGTGGACTATGTCAATTCCCGTTGATTTGAAGGATAAAGAATCATTGGTTAGGGCTGCAGCAACTTCTCTTAATTCAAAGGTATATCTTATTAATCACTTTTCGCACTTTAACATAAGGTAGCAACTAGTAAGGAACATTGTACTAGATTTTAATTACCAAATTATACCACATTAATATTTCATACTTCTACTCTTAGGTAGTCTTTCAACAGTCGAGTCTTCTGGCACCTCTGGCTGTGAATGCAGTATTAAAAGTTATTGAGGAATCAAAGAACAATGTTGATCTTAATGTAAGTACAAAGATTTAAAACGTTGAAAAATAGAAATGATGTGTGTATAATTGTGTTCCTATTCCTTTTTACAGAACATAAAAGTAATTAAGAAATTGGGTGGCACTGTTGAAGATACAGAGCTGATAGAAGGACTGATGTTCACACAGAAGTCTTGTAACGTGAATGGACCGAAACGTATTGAAAAGGCAAAAATAGGTTTAATTCAATTCTGCATTTCACCTCCTAAAACGGATGTAAGCGATTCATTGATTGAAATCTGTATTTTACTGTCTATTGCCATAAATTTTTTAAATTAAATCAACTTTCCTATTTTAGATGGATCACAATGTCGTAGTTTCTGATTATGCGGCGATGGATCGTGTGTTGAAAGAAGAGAGAGCTTATATTTTAAATATCGTCAAACAAATTAAGAAATCCGGTTGTAACGTGCTGCTAGTACAAAAGTCAATTCTCCGGGATGCTGTCAGCGATCTAGCCATACACTTTTTAGATAAAATCAAAGTTATGGTGATCAAGGATATCGAGCGTGAAGACATTCCGTTCATTTGCAAGACGTTAAGTTGTAAACCGATCGCGTCTTTGGATCATTTCGTGCCCGAAAATCTTGTTAATGCGGAATTGTGCGAGGAAGTGATGACCGGAAGTTCAAAGTTTGTTAAGGTGAGGACACAATTGAAAAGGTGTAGCGCCTAGAAATAGAGATAATGCAACAATATTTTCCCTTGCAGATCACTAAAATTCAGAATCCTGGATTAACGGTAACCATCCTTGTCCGAGGCAGCAACAAATTGGTGTTGGAGGAAGCAGAAAGATCATTGCATGACGCATTATGCGTGGTTCGCTGTCTAGTTAAGCATCAAACCTTAATACCTGGAGGTGGAGCGCCTGAGATCCAGATTGCGTTAAAAATGGCTGAGTATGCACAAAGTTTAAGAGATGTTCATGCTTATTGCGTGAAAGCTTTTGCTGATGCATTTGAGGTGAGGTGAAAATTCTTTAAAATATTTTTTATATTAATGCATTGCCTGTCGATCTTTATCTATTAAACATATATGAATAATTTAGATAATTCCGTCAACACTGGCAGAAAATGCAGGATTAAATCCTATTGCAACTGTCACGGAACTTCGGAATCGACATGCTAGAGGTGAACAAACCGCAGGTATCAATGTAAGAAAGGGCGCCATTACAAATATTATAGACGAGAACGTAATTCAACCGATCTTAGTTTCTATGAGCGCCATTAAGCTCGCCTCAGAAACTGTCCGCAGTATATTGAAGATCGATGATATTGTGAATACAAATCAGTAAGAACGAAACAGAGTTTTATACGTAATCTGCACTTTGCAAATATTTCATCAATCGCGATCTGCCAATCACAATGATTAATTGTTGTTCGGCTTCTAACATTTTTCTACAATTTTCTGAACTAATAGCGCTTAACGTTTAATGTTTTTTTTGGAATATTTTCCTCTGTGTTTCGTAAATAAAAATTGATCTGCTTTTGTCAGGAGAAACAGTCTTCGTTTAATGTTGAAACCATACAAGACACGTTATTTATTGGAATGGCTAATAATATATAAATATTATATATGAGAGTACGGTTGTTAACGAGGCTATACTTTCTTCAAACACTAATAAAATATTTATTAAAAATTATCTGATTCTTATAACTTCTTACCTCCGTTAATTCGCGGAAGGTATAGTGGGATTACTAAGACGAAAAACTGTAATACGTTCAAGTATAAAAATGATTTTATGCTTTATTATTTTCCACCCTTACAGAGTGTGTAGAATCGAATACTTACGTGTCGTGTAAAAAAACAACTATTTACGCTACGTGTTAAATTATGCTTAAAATTTTAAATATGTGACTGGGTGATTACAATCTATAACAGAACTATGCGCTGCATTTTTATACAATAAAACGTTTTATCGTTATCTGAACAAACTGAACCGTCGTACGTTCTTCGAAATGAGAATTTATAAAAAGCGTTTCAATGCCGAAGAAAAAAAAGTATCAGATATTGCACATAAACATTATAAAGTATAATAATAAGTTCTAACATTTAAATGCAAATGTAAAACCTTCGTCTATCATTTAATAAATAGAATCCGCAGAAGCGTCGCTCATTTAAAAAAACGAATTAAAATTTATATTGGCATATTCGAGCTACTGAAACAAATAATATTCATAACTTATAAACAGATAATGAAATACATCTTGCAGCATTCATTATGCGAGACAGAATCTGTGTATCTGTGTCCAAAGAGAAAAAGAATGATAACAGGACTCATGAAACGTAGTCAAGCAAGCGTCAGACCAAATCTTTGTGCTATCTCTGGCGAATGAGAAGTTGCGACTGCAAGTAAAAGCGGTATATCTGCTGCATCGAGGTCAAGTGCATTCGACAGGTTAGCGACATTGGCATCGCAAAGCTCCGTTGCCATCAACATTTCAGCCAAGGCCTCGCTCTTCAGCCACATTTCTCTTAATTTTGTCTCCAGAATACCTACACACTGAAATTAGATTTACAAATTACTTGACACTGTGCAACAGAGTCATCATCTTACATATTGCAAATATCCTTACATGTGATGTTGAATGGTATTTTCGCCATATGTAAGCAAAACCCTCCAGCATGTCGGACACAAGTCGCGACATTCCCACTGGCAACGGTGTTGAATGCGACGGCGTGTTGTTGGATATGATTCCAACATGCCAAGTATCTAAATCAGCTAAAATACAGAGTGATTCAGTAATTGGTTGGTCGATGGTCGGGAAACGAACACCAGCTAGGCACTCTTCTCGTATGTAGTACCACCATTCTTTCTCTGTTTCAACCTGGCCATTGATTTCTCTTTGTTTCGAAACTTTCTTTTTCCTTCTCTTCTTCTTGGGCAAACCTTGTAAAACTAAGCCCCATGTGTACCCTGTCTGAGCGTTGCTTGTCCCATGGGACACTTCGCTCTTTATCCTATTCTGCATAAGCGTGTTTGTGAATCCTCTATCCTGCCGCAAATCAGTCTTTTTCATCTTCTTTGTCCTGCAAATGAAAAAATAATTTAGATCCAGTGTTAGTACTTCGTAGACTATGAATTTCATGGAACTAACCGTGGCATTGGCAATTCCACGACACTGCTGGCTTCCATTAAAGCTTCCAGACTATTTGACCTTGACAATCCTACATTTCCGTCGCCTCCACTACCACCACAAGTACGCAAAACCTCAGTGGCATTAGTGGGCGTTTCCAAGACCTGTTTACCACTGTCAAAATTCTGAGAGGACACATAACCCTGGCCATTACATATTTTGCAAAATGTTGCAGTCATACTGGAAGGTGCACCGGGTGGCGTTTGTATACTCTTAGAGGACTCTGGAAAATTTCTTTGTATAATCTTCCTCAATACACCTTCTGGCAACTGTGCAGACGTGCTTGGCACTCTGGTAAACATGTACGAGCACTGGCAACTGTGGTTAAGACGTGTGCGTGACAACGTCTTCACAGACTTCTCTTCATCGCCTAACATGAAGAAGACTTGAGAATTTTTCATTTCCTCGGCCATGGTTTGGCCCGATTCGAAGTCTGGCCTATTAGAATATAATTTTAAAGTATCGAACGACGTATCGTTGAATCCTTGAAACGTGCTAGATTTTAAATTTGTGAATGATTCCTCTGCATTATCACTTTCTAATTTCTTCTCGAAGTTCCATAACGAAAATTCAGGGCAATGTTGAGCATCAGTCTTGGTCACATCAATATCCTGCGATGCGCTATCACTTACTATAATTTTAACTTTACTGGATGCGCAGGTCTTCTTGTCGACAACGCTGTTTTCATCTTCATTTCCTAGTTCGTTGCGAGAAAATTCTTTCGGAAGACATTTCATTTCTCGCTCCAGCTCGACTGGTTTTAACATAAACGAGTCAAGATTCGACCCCATAGTGGTGCTGCGCTTTAGGCAACTAATAGAGCTTTCTGCTCTTAGTCTGTCTATGGTGCACCGTGGATACGGGCGTTGTGTTGAAGCGTTGCTGCTCTCTGCATCGCATGAACTTTTATGCACAGGAATTTGTTTGCGAGCTTGCGCTGCGCGTCTAGAAATGCCTCTATCAGAACACGGTGCTTTAGTGTTAAATAAATGCGGACGCTTTAGTCTCGCTTGTTCCAAAAGATTCGCAGCTTCTTGGATGTCGTCTTCGGTTGTGCAAAAGTATTCTTGACGCTTCTGTATGATTCCACTGCGGATAAAGTATGATAAGAACGACAATACAGAGTTAATTAACTCGACTTTTTGAGGGTCCCCTGCAACAACAGTGTGTGCTACCCTTATGGGACTGCCCAAAGCTCCGTACAAGTCTCCTAGCTGAGCCCACAAAGGATTGCAGGGGTACCAAGTACCCATTTTCTCCATCTAAAACAAATTTCACGATATACCGTCTTCCTTAGTAAAGTCGAGCAGTCATTTAAATATTATCACTGATAAGAGAGTCAAAATTATAGTTCGGGTAGTTATGGAGTGATTACTGTGTAGTTACCAATTGTCGATCATGAATAGGCAGTGCAGTGTATATCCACCCCAGGTGATATGTTAAGACAGCAGTTACAACGGTACTCAAAAAACTAGAAAACATTAATGTTAGAACTAGTCGATTGATAGCGAAATGATATCCTATCATTAAGTACTCACAAGTTGGTTGACTTAGTGTCAATCTGTTCGAGCAGCTGGCACATTCGTTGCAAACTGTAATTTAAGGTATCCATCTTGTGCTCCATCTTCACTGAATTAAGTAGTACGTCATGCCACAATAAAGGCGAGCGCGTATGCAGTCTCGCGTTAACATTGGTAAGTAAACGTAATAATGAGATAACAAATTTGAAGGAAGATTTGTAAAGCCGTTCCGGAAGCTGAGCCCCCTTGTTATGAGCGATTAGGTTGCTAGATTCTATGCAGAAGTATCGCAGACGGTCCAACATTCCTTCCAAGAGAGCCATGTGTTCTAGAAGAGAAGCTTCCACTCTACTGAAATTGGAAATGAACAACGTACATTGCACTGAAATTAACACTCTGCATTGTTATAGGATAGAGCAGACCTTTCATGGCCCTCAGCTAGTCGCACTAGCATTGTTAAGCCCAGTCTTGTTTTATGGCGCTTGCCGTGATTGTCTCTATTTTCTGACCCATTGTCATTCCACTGCATTCCGAAAACGTCATCAGAATCTGACCGTGCAAGAGAAGTAGAAACTGCCCGTAGCCATCGACGACGCAAACTCGAGAGACTACCAATACCTGAGGAACCACTGCTCTCCAATGACTGGGAACCTGGATTATTATCAAAATTATATCTCGTACAATGAACACCTATCGACAATGATTCATGCGTAACTTGGAGTGAACTTACTGCCCATCGGCGGTGGTATGTCTATGTCCCATCCACTGCCTGTGCTAGAGCAAGTGGAGTTCTTCCTTGGACCTGCATTCAAGTCTGGTCCCGATAAGTTCGCGGAACTTGGCTGAGAGACTGGAAAAAGAATGATCTATTCTAATATTTGATCTTGAATTCTATCATTGATTTATGCAATGATGGTTAAACAATGGACTCTTCGGTAAATAGCAATTAATGATTTGTTGTGATCGAAAGTGGTTATATAAAGTTTCTTGAATCCTTGGACAGCTTGTAATTTTTGTAAAAAGTACTTGTGAGTTACATCCTTCCATTTCCACTTACAGAATGTTCGTATGCTAGAATTAGAATCCAAGTTCATGGAACGACCCAACCCTTCGTCCGACACTTTCTCACTAAAAACATAATTGTGTAATAAGTCAAACATCGCGATCACAAATCAACCATAACGCGAAATCAATAACTGACATATCAGGGAAGAACAAGCCTACCTTGGTTTGTACGTGTTGTGGTCTGTAGCAGGGAATACTTTAGTGCACATGATACAGGGTGGCGAATTCATTGAATGGATCTAAAAAACGCAAATGCTTTTTATTATTTAATTGATAATGGTCACTATAATTGTTATTTTTAAGTTCACCTTGAAGGAGGATCCTCTGTATTTCATAGCCACGGTTCCGAATACCATTTCGCTTAATAAAGTCACATCATCCTCGGCCGTTTTTTCTCGCTAAAAAAATAAGACATAATTAGTGAAGTATCGAATTAAATTATTCTTATGGAATTCAATGATTGACCGAAACTTGTCACTACTTACGAAGTTAATTGGATCAGCGGTCGGCGGATTGGCATTATTTTTGAGATCGTACGCCGCCGATTTAGATTTTCGCCACTGCTTTTCCAATGATAAGGAATCAAACAAGAGTTTCCTCCCGCGCGATTCGCATTCCCGAAACAACAGGATCCGAACTTCTTCGGTGCCGAGACATAACGCAGAATTCCTATAAATATTGGATATCGCATGTTAATTAATAATCAGGATAAGATCCGTATGTAGAATTATGAATTATTTTATTTTCGGCGTTTCCGCGCGTACGACGGATGCGAAATGGAAACAATGTCTCCGTTTGAACGTGTGATCATCTAATATTATACGAGCATTGCATGTCTCGATTCTTCCTTATATAACGCATTAATCTACATATAGTGAGTATCAAATTTAAATGTTACAACAATTCCCGCGATTCTTGCCAAAAGCATCGATTACAACGTGCTTGCGGACATAGAGATAAAAACCGTTAGATACGTTACACCGTTTCCGCAAACGGTTTCCATAAATTTTGTTCTAAAATAATCGAAACCCATAATTCCGTGGGCGAAAGAAAATTTTTATACGTTTGTACGCGACGGGAAGAAAATATTTAGCGCATTCGCGTGAAATAGTCTCCTTCTTTCGAATATTTGTAACAGATGTTTTGGAAAGTTTTAACTTGGAGGTCAATTTCACGGCTCGATGCAGAAGCCAAGTCACGAGTGTGTTAGTAACAAGCTGCGATTATGTCTCCCGCCAACGGGGATCTAGAAACGAGCGTAACGCGAAATAGGTTAAGATCCCACGAAAATATTATATCTGATTCAGATTAGAATTCAAACGATTTTTCCCGCGTTCGTGAACTTTGAAAGGGCCGCTATTTTATCTTGCAGCAGAGGTGAAAAATGGAAATGATTTAGGGGCACCGATGATCGATATACCATATCAACGATAGATATCGATGCAAACAATAAAACCCGCAAATATAGAGAAGCATGACAGTATATAAAGAGATAGTCAAGAGCAAGGAGATTGCGATTAAACGAGGGGCTAATGCCCGAAAAAGCAGCAGTTCTCACCTATCATCTTCTTGCGTTCCGACATTCGACGCCACGAACGTTTGGACGTTGTTTTTGCAGCTCCTCCGCGAAGGGAACAGCTTATCGAGAAAAGGCATCATAAACCAACGACCACTTACAGTTACCGCATTGCTCGCTAACTTTGTTTCGTTTTCGGTCTATCATGTCACAAGGAACTGCACCATACATGTTCGCGAGTATCAGTCAACTGTAAATAAAGTCACGTGCGGTGGAGTCATATGATTGTCCGAGATTATCATGTTTCGTTCCGGCCAATACCGAACGAAACGTATCGTTCGTGTTTATTTCGCTTCTAGTCCTCGTGATCCTTCGTGCTTGTCGCCGGAACCGGTTCGCTGGAATGTCGATGAAAATTTTCGAAAAAATTAGGAGAACAGTGGAAGAGAATAAATTTATTCGATCAGGCGACCAATTACCGATCTTGCAAACTGTTTTACCCGGATGGCGGTTACCGGTTACACCGTGTGAAGGCACCACACTCCGTATGCACTTAGCTACCTTATCTACAGAGAAAGAGTTGTATCAGCAGAGCATAGGCGCGGGGTTTAAATTAATTATAAATGAAATATTCAATCGTCGATTTTGCTTATTGTTTTGTACAGTTTCCTCGATTTTTGAAACACTGCCTTACACCAAAAAGAACAATACTCTTGAACAATACTTTTAAAAGCGATTTGTTACGATGAATTTGCTAGAAGTATTGAATAATTGTCGATGGATAATTTAGTATTTATGGTTAAATGAAAACGTTTATGTCGTTGAAACATTAAAGGGCAGAACATTATTAGAGACCAACGTAATCGGGTCACAAATTGCGATGATTAATTTGAATTTTGAAAGTTTGCAAGAAAGAAGGCCTTTCATCCTGGTTTTGTTATTTGTATTCATCAGTTAGATTTCATAACAGATTGTTTTAGATGCAGGATGCGTTATATAGACATATCCAATTTTGATATTCTCGATAATGATCATTAGCAAATTAAGAACTTACGGGAAACATTGAATTCGCCCGTTTTCAATTTCCCTCTCGCGGAGGGCGCCACATGTAGCGATTGACCGTTTGAATGCTGCTCGCTCGAATGTTAACGGACAATTCTCCTCGATTTCCAAGATGCACTTACAAAATGAAGAATGGATTGTTTAACGCGAAAGGTATACAAAATCTTTTATTTATAAGTAAGTTGTTACAAAATGGCTGATCTGACATTTGCATAGGCAATAGAATACTTTCTATCGTTTGTCATACGGGAATAGTAACCTAAAGCGTAGCGTGGCGATTGAGTTGTAAGGATAGAGTAACAGGAATGGGCAATTGTAATGCAATATATAAATTTTGTGTGGCAGATGTAATGTAAGATGCAACTTGATATTATTGTTTACATATTTGCCCCAATTCTTCGGCTTCAAGGTCAGCTGGGTCCCGACGTACCGGAACATCGAAGTCAACGTTCATTCGCATTTTATTCGCCAATATGAAACGATGGACGTACTCCGCGTCCTTGATATCGCCAGCCGCTTCAAAAGCTCTTTTAACCAGATCTTTATTAGACACTGGCATGTACACAGGAAATTCAACTTTGAACTCGATGACAAGAGATCCTCTTTTGTTCGGAATTTCCGGTAGCGGTAGTCCTTCATTAGGTATGCACTTCCGGTATCCTGGCCTATTGCGTACAAATATTTCTACGGTTATCACATACGTATAAACTGCGTTTATTTATTTTAAATATTATTTATTATATATTATATTATATATTTTAAATATTTGTGATAAAATTTGTTTCTTTCTCGCAAAATAGTCGAATGAAACTGGTCAATCGATCTAGAGGCGCTGTTTCGCGAAAATAACATGGATAAGGGGATTAAGTTCCCGATTTTCCTCAAAATGGCACGTGCATTTACAGGGACCTTTTATTTTCGCAATTTCCGAGGAAAATAGAACGACCGATAAGATCGTTCAGCGATGGAAACAAGAAATGAACGAAAACCTCCACTCGGGTTCCACAGTCATCCATGCTTGCAGGGCAAACATTATTCGGGCGTTCAGCGTAGGTATATGTACTTATTTAATTATTCATATCTCTGCTTTCTATTTTTCTAATATCTTTCTACATTATCTTTTCATATGAAATGACTTAAAGTAATGTACACAATTCATTTGAGGGGACAGTGAAAAAATGTGTAGCACAAAAATAAACAGTTGCTATCTTCTTGTTAAAATCAGTGCATGACTGTTATTAAAATATTGTACGTATTATATAATATACTGCAATATATTTGAAGTGAGATTACAAAATGTGATAGTTACCCTGGAAAGTCGCTATATGAAATGTTAATGGAATAACATATTGCTGGAATAAATGGTGTTTCAAATTTATTATAACACACTTGAAAAAGTGTACTCTAATTTGGTAAAATATGCAGTTGTAATGCTTGTAACGTATTCAAGTCTGCCCGGCGAACGAGGAAACGAGAAGAGAGGTAGGACAGTGTGTATGATGGGAAGACGACGTACTTGATGACAGACGTTATTAGGATTCGAAGGGTTCTGTCGTCGAGGGTGTTGACGGTGACCACTGTTCCGGTCAGTGCCTCTCGCAGAAAGATATCGACCGTCATGTGCAAGTCAGAGCCCTCTCTTCGGAAGGTCTCGTGGGGCCGGTCCTCCGTGATGAAGATTACATCCGCTACGCTGACGTGCTTCAGACTGAGTAAAGACATTACGCGAACTGCCGCGATTAACCCATTTCTGTCCGGAACGGCATGCACGATGCATTTTAAACGCATCCTTCGCGATTATTCGAATCGATACCGCACGCCGGACACCGGCGAGCTTGCAATCTGATTTTATTTCTGCCCGTGTTTTCTGAAAATTGTTTAACACGCTTATCTGGCCCCTATCAGAGATTCTCCAGGAGCTATCAGATTGCAACGTAAATAAATTTCGCTGCAACTGTAATCCTTTTTTTGTAATTGAAAGAATTTGGAAATCATTTGTAATCGCTTTTAACCATCGAAAATTAAGCCCGAGGTTCCCAGTTTCGAACAGAAATGATCAGATTAATTTTGAAGATCGAAGGTTAAAGAAATATGCTTCTATATTAGATGAAAAAAATTACCGGGAATCTTGGTGGGTCCCTGGTCGCCCTCTTTCGGGAAGACGATCCTCGTTCCTCTGGGGATGCCCGGTTTAATAGGTATCGTTAGGATCTTCTCTTTCGTCACTGTCCTAGATTTATCGTCCTCCACAAGGACCAATCTCTGAATCTTCATTTTCTTTATTCCCCCATTAAGGACCTGCTCATGTTTACAAGGGCCTACAGAATATATAACTGCCCACGAAGACCCCGAATATTAGACATTCGCAGAAGATACACTCATAGAGGACACAATTGTAGCCTCATCATACGCAGTCTGATAAAAATAAAAGGATTATCAGTTGACTGATGGAGCGCTGGCAGCGAGGACACGAAGAGGATCGTGTACAGTTAGAGATCAGTGTAGTAAGTATCGCGTTGCAGAAAACAAGCGGGGAGATGGTTTGCGGCGGCGATTATCACGTCGCGTCTACGGCGATTAACACCGTGCGAAAGAAAAACTATAAATAAGTAGAACGTCGATATAATACCTCCAATAGGGTTAGGTACAAGGTTTTTATCAGAGGCTCTTCCTTGCGCTTCAAACCGCGTCCCTCGGGAAATTCCAGCAGAGTCGAAGGCTGCGATAGTACATGGAGTAGATCAGCATAAGGCTTGTCGGTCCCGAAGAATTCCCTAAAGAGGTGCAGATAGATCAGATCGTAAATATTCAAAGTTTTTAAGTGGCTGTTAAGCTTAGCGGGTCCAGTTTGCGCCTCCACTTACTGGATTATAAGAAGGGTCACTTTAATCGTATCAGAGTACTCAAAATACAATAACGAAGACAATGAAGAAGCATTAGAATGCCACTCATGTTTCATATTTTATAATTAAAAAAAAAAATGGATGCATTCAGCAGAGTGTGAGTACAAAATTTTTGTTTTATTTGAGCTAGTTCGATAACTACCGGGTTTGGATTGTACGGACTTTGCGTGTACCTGTAAGTTCTCATCGGCTCCCCGTGATAAACGTAGGGTTCAATGAAACCTTCTGCGCTCGGCACGCCATTTTTAAGGCCTTCCTCCCCGAATTGATCGTATATGGCCCTCCTAAAGGGATCAGAAAGCACGTCGTACGCCTCGGCCACTAAGGCGAAAATCGTAGCGTAGCTCTGGTCCTGCGTTCCTTTTGGATTGTATCGTATCGCCAGCCGACGAAATCTGAAAATATGTACACGAGGACACGATTCAATGTATAAGATGGTTTCGAGCAGTGTTGCGAAAATATTTTATTAACGTAATAGTCTCGATGTTATTTTATTTCTAACGCATATGCGAATTTTTATGTATTTGTAATTTATACGGGACGCAATGGCTGATGAGAACGCTGGAAGATTAACAGAGTCCCTGTGTTATCTGAAATCTTCCAGCGGTTGAAACACATTTTTCTGTGATTCTGGTTTCCCCAGAAAGGGGCTGCAGAGATGGGAATTTGCATAAACATCCGCAGTATAGCAACGGAGCGTGTCTGTAAGTTTCTACGTCTTCGTGAAATAACAGAACGTTCTCTGTAGGAACTTCTGAAACGAAATACATAATGTCCCGCATAAAAATCATTTGAGGAAGAAAATAGGAACAGTCTCGCAGTTGCAATCTGTGAAACTTGCCGGGGGTCATTACGAAGCATGACTGTGAAAATCTAAGTCAATAATGCAGCCATTCAGTCGCTTAATTTAATGTAATCGTTACAAAGAGAAACAGTTTAAATTAATAATGGAGCTGGTAAATTTGATAATGTACTGTGGGAGGTTTTCTAAAGTAGCTAAAAAGTTGTTACAGATAATGAATCGAATGTCACGTTGATTTTTAGGCAGCGAGAGGTTGTTTCGGGTCGAGAAAGCGTCGCGCGACAGAAGCGGAAGTGAAGAAACGTCTCGCGATGCGGGGAGATCGATAAAGGAAGCGACGGAGAAGGGTACGGCCAATGCAACCGAGAAGATCTCACTTACGCCTGCTTGATCTCCAAATCGTTAGCATTCTTTTTCAACGACAGCACGCCGTAATAGTCTATGCCTCGCTTGATACACGGACAATCTTTTTTGCACGACATGTCTGCTTGCAGGCGAAACGAATAACGACAAAACGAGTCTGTCAAATTACACTACAGTGTACCGATTGGGCGACAATCGACAACTGTTTCTATGCGTTCGTGGCTAACATCAGTGCAGGATGGCTGCAAGAAAAATCCGGAAAAGGATGAAAATCGGTGGATCGTCGTTTGTTTTCAACAACTAACCGCGCCCCTCTCGACAACGAAATAATAGCAACGTTCGTATGTCAGCTCTCGTGATTATTAATCGTCTAGCATTCTGTATTTATTGTTAAGGACGGTACAATAATTTGGTGAAACGTCGAACGATTCTGCGAACAGGAGGATCATTATGGAGGTTTCCGGATTAATTTTGAATCTCGTGCGGAAAGGTGATGGCAACAATTTTTTGTTCAGCACTATTATTGCCTTGATTCTCGATTATAAAAACTATTGTAAGGCGAGCGTCATTAGAGTAGTGTACCACTTGGTCCAAATAGAAGCAATTACTGATACAGTATAACTAAAAATTTTATAGTTTGATTAAATTTATGATAAACTGATTGTTGTACTTCGTGTAATAATGAGATACTGTGGTAATGATGTAGCTGCTGCAAAGACGGAACCGAAAGAGAAGTGTTCTGGGGAGCAGGTGACGAGCACCGACGACATAGGATCCTCTGATCAACGCGCATCCATCAGGAAGCCGTATCCTTGCAATTTAATCGAGGAGTCACGGGACGACTGCTCGTCGGAGGCAGCGGAGGCAGCCGGGGAGAGGATATTCAAAGTATCTTTGAGAACGCCTGATGAAGATTTCACGAGCGATAAGGAGAACGGGTCAAGGAAGAAGATCCGCGCGGAGCCGAGGCAGATACTACCCAACAGCCGAGAAAAGAGCGACGAGCAGGAGAAAATCTTTGTGCTGCAGCAACTCGGTCGATCGCAGATACGTCCGGAAGGATTCCCGGCTTTCCTTTGCATCGATGGCCGGATTGCGGACTCGAACGGAGTTAAGCGAAAAATTCCGAGGCCGGCGAACGCGTTCATGCTCTTCGCGAACGAGTGGCGGAAGAAGCTTGCCGCCGAGAATCCTCGGGAGTCCAACAAGGACATCAGCGTCAGGTGGTCTCCTGATTTTTCACCTTAACTGTTCTCCCACTTTTCCTGTTTCTGCTCGGCCGGTGAATTTGTCCTTAGCTCTTCTTCGGACAATTCTGGCATCATAATTAAATCTGCAAACACCTTGTTTAGAACTTTGTGATCCTTCAATGATCAGTATTGTATTCATCAGATTAGGATCATACAGAATCTCTCTTTGAACCATGTTAAATTAGATGATTTGTCAAATTAGGAACATTTTTATTTTGTAATCTTAAGGCTATTTTTGAACCAAGTTAGACCAGATTTAAAATTTTTGTTCTGGGGTTCACCCTCTACATGCGAATGTAGGCAAAATTTTGACACTGAAATGTCCTGTAAAAATCGTTCCCAAACGTTTGTAGCTCGCCACATCTGTTGCAACATTGACAAAGTTGTTCTCTGTGCAGATTGGGCATCCTGTGGAAGAACATGGCGAAGGACGTGAAGGAAAAGTATTTCGCTCTGGCGCGGGAAGTGGACGCGGAGCACAAGAGGAAGTATCCAGGTACGCCTATAGTTCTCCTACGAACCGATATGACCCCGTTCTCGCGTTCGTAGCGGCTCCCCGAAGTTTATCGATATGCATGAATGTTCATGGCGTGCGTTCGGTGGGTACACGGCGCATGGTTGTATCCTTAGAACCATAGCACGAACCAACGAAACCTCCACGGTGTGATAAAAATCTTCCAACCGCAAGACGCTTTGCACATATTCCCTTCGCACTGCGGATTCGCTGCATTTACGCAGTGCGGAAAATTCGCGGCGAGCAGAATTTTTCCAACTACTTCCTAAGCCTGACAAAGTCCAACGACGAAACGATAAGGCTCCCCATGACGTCGATTGCTAAAATTTCCAGTCTACGAGGCGAACGCCGCTCCCAGCCCACCCCTGTTATTTTCAGTGCTGTACAGAGCGCGTTTTATCCGTTTTACTTGAAAATTTTATAGAGCTTCATAAAACACGGGGGAAACATTAAATTTTTCAGTGCTGCACATTCTTCTTTTATCTATTTTACTTTATCGCATAATACAGCCGGAACTTCCTGGTATTCGGAATTCCTGGATTAACGTGTTAACCAGATCCAATTTCCCCATACGATTTTCAAAAGTGAAGATGCTATGCAATGTAAAAACTGTGCTTTTGTCTATTGATATTTGATATTGGCAGAGCTCGCGGGAATCAGAAGTTTCTAATTCTAGAACGCTGAACGCACCCTTACGATTTTCAAAAGTACACGATGTTTTAGATGATTACTATAAAAATGATACCGTTATTTATTGCTTCAGCAGAAATTTCCAGCTCAACCAGTTTACCCCAGGATCTAGAAAAATGCGAGGCTGCTCTAGACGTCGCACAATTACTATGAAAAACCTGGCACTCGCCTTCTCCGCAGCAATTGCCTAGTTTAAAATTTCGACTTCGGCCAGCTGCAGCCCGCGCTGCAGCCCGCTGCGGCTCGGCACGGGGTTAAACACCGCACGCAAAGTGTTTAAAGCCCGACGACAGTGGTCTCGGCGCATCGGCCGAATATCACGGACAAATATTTTATCGAGCGCGTGGGTGGAGAGAGAGAGAGAGAGAGAGAGAGAGCCGAGGAGGGGTGCGCGACGAATTTTTCTCGCACACCCCGTGTACAGAGGGTGTGCGAATAAATCTGCTGGGACCAGCGGTGGTGTAATTGGGGCCGGTTCGACGATCCTGCAGTGATTCGACGACGATCGCCGAAGATGCTCGGCCCTAATGGATTTTGTTCGCGGGCCCGCGGCGGGTCGGACAGTCGTCTGGCCCGCGGAGAGGACATTCAGCCGAGTGAATGCTCAGTAATGCGCCGGGATACGTGAGGAATAATCGCGCTTGTCGGTGGGTGTAGGTAGTAGGTAGGTAGGTAGAGCGGCGGTCGTGTATCGGGCAGGTTCCTAGAGTCGCGTCGCAATCAATACCTCCGGTCTCTACTGTTCCCTCCCGCGCGTTCCCCGTCACTCACCCGAGAATATTTCTCCGCTTGCCACCCTGTGCCCTGTACCTCGACCCGCAAAACTCGTATCGCTCTGCCATCCCACCCACAAATCGACGAGCTGTAATCGCATTTTAGCTCCCCCGTGATCGGTCTCCTCTTCCCTCTCCACATCTTTTTCTCTCTCTCCCGTTATCCATCTATCTGTATATCTCTCCGGCCATCTCTGTTCAACTCCCTGGGCTAATAACGGATTTAGCTGCGAACAAAAAAAAAGCTGGAAGGAGTTCATCCCCCATTTGGGCCAAAGGGTTACTATCGGGTACGATAGCGGGGAAAGATTGAGAGATCGACCGCCGGCTTTGATAAGAAATAGTAGCGGTTTATTGATCGCGATTTTTCAGGGCGGAGCTGGTTTTTTTCCGGACGGTTTTTGAAATTTTTCCGAGGCGGAGGCTCGGAGGTTCGAAAGATTTTTCGAACGTCGAGTTAACGTCGTATGGAGCAATTTTTGGAATTTTTAAGATCGGAGGTAAAGTTTGGGGAGGTTGCGCACTTTCGGGGGAAGCTTGCAGGGTGGAGCTGAGGGACAGTCAGGGGAACAAGTTTTTAACGAGTTTCTGACATTGGTCTTTGCTGCCATTTGTTTCGGATTTCAATGCCGCTGTAAAACCATAAAAAACCCGCGGTATGACAAAAGTGTATTAATAAATCCCGAAACATTGAAATGTCAAGGTTATTGCATCAATATCATGCTAAGGATGTGCTGTCCACGATCGTTTCGATAGAATTATTAAAGAACGAAAGAAATCATTGAAATGAATACCGAAAAATTTTGTATTGCATAAAGATTCGCAGTCTAATAATGATCACAGTTGAAGTTGCTCAGATTCGTCCCCGGTTTTGTGTAGGAGGGTCCGAGTTATTGGGGTTGATAGAAGTTGAAGTTAAGTGGTGAGGTTGATGGGTCAGGTGAAAGCCAGCTGTAATAAGGGAAAATGAAAATTGAATTAGTGTCACTCTCTCTCCGCGCGGTGGTTTCAGGCAATACTTGTCGGACAGACTTAACACTTCCCTGGCCGGCAAAGTTGGACAGTAATTGATTATTTTCTGATTAGCGATACTGCGGCCATTTAAGCAGATTTGCGCTCCGATTGGCAAAATTTCCGCGATTCGAGCTTCTCTTAATACGGTTCCACTTTAATGCTTGCAATTACAGTGTATGATAAAATAATCGCGATCACATGGAAGTGCTGTTAAACGAGGCCGAGCCGACAATTAAATAGAATAATAATAATGGGAGATGTGAATTCGACAAACGTTAATTATTAAATGTTCCGCAGCAATATGCAGCCTGGAAACCGAAATTATTTTTCGTTCAACCTGATTTTTGTTATATCAACTTAAGCGTTTCGTTATGCAGAGAAATTTGTGCGTTCGCAGCAGGTGCGGACTCGCGGAATTATTTTTATCGCGAGGAATCATTCGGTCAGCGAAAGGATTTTTCCGTTTGCGTCGGCTTCTATAAAATAATCCGTCAAAATCCGAGATACTGCACCGATATCTGCAGGCTGTCAAAGATTTCGTATTTCTTGTATATTTTGCTTTTTTACGAGACGGTATATTATCGAATCACCGAAACGTTCGGTTAGGCGAAAAGAACGGCAGCGCCCGAGACGGCTATGCTACTTTTTTAAGGAATTTCGCGGTGTCAGCATACCAGTTGCGTATGCCGCAAATGCATAAAATCCGCAGTCTAGTCATAATCGATCCTTTTGATTACGCTTCTGCATTTCGACCCGTCGACATCGTTTCGGCGATGAGAATTGAGTAATAGAGGCCGGATGGAAGGGGATCTGGGGTTGGCCGAGGGGGTTGACGGGGACAAAGAGGGCGGAGGATGCAGAGGGGACGCGCACGTTCGACTGTTCTAACCGTTTTAATTAATTGGGAATAATCCATGAATGCTGTAGATGAACCGATATACCGAGCGCAAATAGTAATTGCATATTAGACGGATCGATCGCTTCGCTCTTAACCTAATCTCGTCCCCCTTCTAATTATCGTGTTTACATTACAATCGATCGCGAAAGCCGGAAAGTGAGGAACGTCTATCGGCTAGCCGCGCGTTATCGCGAAAGAAACACATGCTGCGTTAAATAAAAGCGACTCTTCGTTCGACTGAAATAATAAAATCCTTTGCCGTCGTTTACACGAATGTTGCGATGTTTAAAATTCAATGAAAGTGCGAAACATTTTATACTTCCCGTTCAAAAGTATCGTTCATAAACATGCGATTTAATTGTAGAGATTTTATTATATAAAACTGAACATTTTACAGGCACGTAAAGGAAACACAATCGATTCGTACATCTGTTAAACGTAACCGAGACAAACACTATATACACTGTCAGGACACAATTGCGTTCAGGTAGAGGTACGACCACCAACAAATTATTCTTATATTTTTCTGATTTCAGTTTTCTGTAACTTTACAAAAGTGAGAACTAAATTTCCTGTTTCACTATGTTTTAGTAGTCTCCCCTGGAACACGATGGGCATCGTAGAACGGCTTAAATTTCCGCAGCGACCTCGTGCACACCGTGTCGCATCGTTTAGATCTACAATCAGCTCGATTATCCGAAATTAGCACTAGAACTACCTGACTCGTCTAGCTAACCAGTAGGCTGCGGATCTTTATGCGAACCAAAAATCGTCTTGATTTATGTCAGATAATAACAATATAATAATAACAATTATAAGCTTATAAAGATTCGTAGTCAGCCAATAAGTTTAAAATTTTTCATCTCGTAATAGTAGTCCCGAAACAACTGCTAATGCTTGAGCGTTGCCATCGTCAAAAATTGTACAACGTTCTGTTACGTTAAAAATACCATGTAAACTAGTTGTCACAACATCTGGTTACGTTCAACAGGCCGTGTAAATTGGTCACTAGTAGTACTCGGTAGTTCTAGTGTCAATGCTTGGTGGGTTCAGCGTTAAATGACCACCGGCAGTGGTAGCGTTACGATCGAAGGGCTGGGGGCAGCAGCCGCGAGAAAATTTCTGGGCCGAGGTGAGCCCGAGGTGAGAGATTCGTGTGCGAATCGGGGGAGGATATATCGCGGACCGGTAAACGGTCTCTCCTCATCACCGATAGCCACCGCCGGTGCGCTCACTGCTGGCTGAAAGTTCGAGGGGGTGCAAAGATCCAAGCTAAATTCCCCACTAAACGTCGGTCGCGCAATCGACACGAGTGGGGGGTTGGGGGGTCGGTTGCGCGCCTCGGCCCCGAGCAAGCCCGAGTGGTCAATTAAGATCACCGGGAAGCGTCGATATGGTCTGCGCGAGCGTTCGAGAAACGCGGCACGGCGAGAGCGGATTCGCGTGCATCTGCGCGACTGCATCGCACGCGTGACGATGAGAGAGGGGCGGCTAGTGGTTGTCCGCTCGGCTCTGCTCAGCTCTGCTCCGGCTTGCCAGGGTGGAGAAATCGCTCTTGAAACGACACCGGATACAAGCTGCAGTCTGCATGCACTTTTGTCAAATTGTTCAAGCGTTCGAATGGGCCTTTGTTCTTGTAAAGGATTAGCAATCCGTCCCTCGACTGTCTTTGATGTTTGCAGTCAGGGGATACTTGATGCACTTCAAAAACTGTTCTTTGGATTGTAATAAAACGTGTAATAGGTTGAAGAAATTCTTTTTCAAATTTATCTTTTTATTCTGCTCATCGTATCAAGATCCTCGGGTCATTTGTGGCACAGTGTCACAGCTAGGATACTAAACAATACTAGATCTTCTATTTTTATTTTTTATTTAATTCAAACGGGACAGAAATGTTAAGATTTGCTACTGCAAATTAACTGTAATTACTGCTACAACTAATGTTACTGTTAGAACTTTCATCAGAGACTCTATATTAGGATTTCTTAACACAATGTTCAGAAGGATAGAAGTTTCTAAATTGTTAAAAGTTGCACGGTTATAGAAAAAGGAAAAAAATTGGTGTTTTTTCATGGAATGAAACGGGCTTGCGCATGCAGCAGCGAGTGTGATTCGAAAAGCGATTTCCACACCCTAGCGATCCGCTAGTTAGCCTGGCCTGGTCTGGCGTGGCGTGGCACGGTCGCGCCAAGGGAAGCCGTCAAAATGTCGAGGCTCGTGCATCCAGGTGGCACGTCGAGCCGAAGACACGAGTCGGGGGAGGAGTCTCTCTCCCTCTATTCCTCGGCGTCTGTAACGATCGCCGGTCATCGATCCGCTATCGCATCAATGCGACGCTCGGTTGCTCAAGAAAACGAGCCACGTCGACGTGCTCGTTCCTCGTCGGGCTACGGGCTGCGACGGGTCCGACGGAAAATCGCGTCTTCAAGCTCGTCTTCCTGGGAATTTCTTATGGTAGGCCGGAGGAGGAACTTGAGAAATTGCCTCCTCTCGCTACCACTTGCGGAGACTGCGGCTGAACGTTTACTTCCTCCATGATTCGGATATCTTAATCCTCTGCCGGCGTTCCATCTGTTCTTGCTTTTCAAACTGAATCTTGCGAATCTTTGTTATTTTATTAGCAAACTTTTACGTTTCTCTATTCAATAGCGAGGTAGAAAAATGGTTAAAATTAAATATTACTTGTAGTCCAAAACTTCTATCCTGGAATGTGCCCGGTTACAATCAAAGTCTACTCGCAGACTAAGAGAGGATTTATTTCTTTATAAGTAGACCGAAGATTTTAGCGTTCTCGTCTGTTCAATATCAAGGTAGAAAGATTGTCAGAAATGAATATTGCTTGCAGCTGAAAACTTGTCTGTGAATGAATCTTAAAATGAAAGTCCGATTGCAGAGGATTTCTCTTCAAAAATTGTTCCCATATTGAGCCGGCGGTTCCCGCAAGAACTGCTATGTCTGTTGTAGCAAAAGTATAAGAAAAACTCCAGCAGAGAATAGCCGAGACCATCGCTAGATCCATGCGCGCGGATTTCTCTCCTGAGGCAGATCTCATGGATTCGAGCGGTTTTAGGGGTGGCACCGGTCTGACGGCGTAAAGCGCGTAAAGCGTAAAGCGGCCGACTTTCCGGGGATAGATATTAACCAGAGAGTGGAACAGATAGAACGACGGCTTTTCTAACACTTATCGACGCATCCACCGAATTGACGAAATTGTTTATTAATGGAAATAACGGCCGAGGAGACTGCGGCGCTCGCGCGCAAGTCTTCCTGGTTGTCGCGAGGGTTGTTGGCCCAGCGGCTCCACAAGTGTGTAATCACCTGAATTACAAACTTCTCCTATTATCTTAAACTATATTCGTGTAAGCTCGGTCGAGCACGGGAATTACAAATATATTCGTTTTTGGGGATCGCGTGCTCCCGGTGAAAAATCTGCTTTTCCCCAGGGAGTGCTTAATTTTGTAAAGGTTTTCTAAAAAGGGAATTTCTTTTCATTAAATAGTGATTCTCGCGCGGCAGCTATTGCACAACAAACATGTTAACAATTCTGTGCAGAAAGTTCTTGGTTAACTTGGAAATATTTATTTATTTTATTTTATTTTTCTAGTTTTCTCTAGAAACGTAGCTGTGGTTGGTCACGTTGGTAATCTGAATACAGAAACATTTGCACTTAAATCGAACTAAGGTAAAGCATGAAAAAGCTTGTCCATAAGAAGAGATTTCGAATAGCATTTAATTCCTGTGCAATATACTATTAAACATTGAATATTTTGCAGATAGGATGGAACGATTTTCGATGAATGAGATGCATCCAGTTTCATAGTCCATTTACTGTCTTTCCATAAAGAGTGATTCGGAGCTAATTGAGCGTTGAGGCCAGAGCAATGTAAAACTGTTCAACCGAGTTGATTTCAGCATGCTAACGCGCGCTGCGTTTAACAACATCCTATCCATCGACTTACGTACACGTTGCGACGACAAACTGCTCTAAATTCTGGTACGACTTATTTCTTCATTATTTTCTATTACCATTGTCATTTTTTAATACATGATCTATACTTTTTTCAATCAAAAATTCAGAAAAACTGAGGCGATTAAGAAAATCTCTATTCCTCTATCGAAAAAGCTTGCAAACCTGTAGGAATCCTATGTACACATTCTGTGTGCATGGCTGACCACGAACATGTTTACCCCTTGTCTTGCTCTAACTCCTGATGAATATTTCAAACAAATTTTATTAATATCGCACGGGTCGAAGTGATACATTTCGCTATTAATAATATTCAGTACTGAGCGATTTGCAACGTTTTCCTTTTTTCCCGGAAAACTTGAAATTCCGATGCTATTACAATTTTCTGGAAATCTGGAATATTCTCTCCCTCCAGTGATATTCGCTCATTAAAACAATGGTACCGCGTTACATTAATATTCCAAAAATCAGTCCAAACAATCGCTCTACATTCAGCATAAAACAAGGGTCAATTCCAGCCTGACCAGACACTTACGTATCCCTAAATTTGGTATTCTGAAAAACAAGAATGCCTTGTCATATTAATTTTCGAGAAATCAGTTCAAAACCATTGTCTCGTGAAGGTCTCATTTCACCCCGACCAAAATCCCACTATGAATGGTACCCGGCAAAGTTCCACCAGCGAATCTAACAGTCGAAATTTTGCGTAGCGCCAACCCGGCAACCGGATCGAAAGACGATCGTCGAAATCTGCGGAGAGCAGGCCTGGCCGTAAAATCAAACGGAAAATCGATGGTGCAGGGTGTCGGGGAAAGGAAGCCGGCGAGCCGGATCGTCGAAACTGCGCTCGGTTTGAACTCTGTCCGGGTAATCGATGAGGGCCGTCGGTGGAGGGAAAGGTAGAGGCAGAGCGGCAGGCAGCAGAGAGAGCGGCAAGAATAACACGGTACATCGATCAGCTTCCGAAACGAGTCCACCGTTCGATCGTCCCGACGCACACACGTCGGCGTGGTCGTCGACGGTGGCAGCAGCCTAGCTGGCCAAGCCAAGGCAGGCAAGGCAAGGGTTCGTTCAATCTGACGGAAAGATTCGCGGCGTAGGATCAAGGAGGAAACACGGGCGGACGGAATCGATAGACGACGGAAGGGTTTCTTTATTTCGCGGAGAGGGCCGAGACGCGGCGGTGGTGGAACGGTCTGGCCTCCTCGTGGCTGCGTCCTCCTCCTCCTCCTCCTCCTCCTCCTCCTCCACCTCCTCCGCCTCTGCTTCAGCTTCATCCTCCTTCGCTTCATCCGCCTCCGCCTCGTCCTCGAGGGTGGGGAACAATCCTCCCTCTCGTTGCCACCCTTCCTCCGGTTGCGCGTCGGGCCGGCGACGTCGGATTCGTCGATGACGAAACCGTTCGCCTCCGTAAATTCGCGGACGTGCACGGTGCTGCCGCTCGCGAAAATCAGTGCGACCGGAGTGCACCGCGAGGAAGGAACGCGGGTCGACCCGTGCGCGGCCTGCGGTTCCCGCTTGCGGCACGCGCGCCTCTCTTCTCTTTCTGCAAAGCCTGCTGCTGCTGCCTCACCTGGCGCACACCTTCCGCCTCTCTCTCACCCGCAGATACCGTCAGACCGCCGCGGAAATAGGTCGACGGACGCGCGCGCACACACGAGGATCTCGCGACGGTAAACAGTGCCGACCGCGGCCGAAAACAGACCACCGACCAGTACCCGACACCTACTATTCGCCCGTCCGTACGCCGCCGAGCCTGATTCCAACTGGAGACAATAGGGGACGTGGCCTGGCTCACGGAGGGAAAATATGAACATCCTGGCCGAGGCCGAACTCGCCCGGAGCTGCTATTTCTGGGAAACCGTGATCGGTACGGACACCGCTGTTCACGGTTCTGTTTAAGCCGGGAGATTGATGCTGGAAATCGTGCGACGATCGGCATGAACACGTTCGAGGTTCTTTTGTTTGAGTCGCCTATGGGTGCAGAATATTGTACGGTGCTGCATGAAAATTGAAACTGTAAACCTGGTGTGTTGATCGGTATGAACGCTGGGGATCGAGGGTGTCAAAAGTTCTTTAATCAAACACTGAAGATTGTTCCATGTTCATTGAGGAATTCGCTGGACAGAAGTTGATGTTATTGGGAAACAATCATTCTGGAAAACAATCTGATGAACAATTTCGAGAGGTACTTGAAGAGCCACGTGAAGAATCGGTTGCCGAGGGAGTAGGGGATGAATTGATGGTCCAGACCCTTCCGGTCCCATTCTGTCGGTGGAGTGACCGCGTTACTCTGGTATCGAGCCAGAGGTGGTAAATAAAAAATCGTGCGCCGCAGGAATGAAAATTGACGCGTCTAAGTCGTCGGACAAACAAATTGCCAGACAAAAGTTGTTCGGTCAACGGAGAATCGATCCATGTATAAACACTTGTAAATTTTCAGAAACCTGCACGGTCGAGGGCTCGTGTGTCGCGTGTCGGGCAGGGGCCGAGCGTGGAGGAGCGTGAAAACTGAATTCGTCTCTCGAGGAACAAGCGTTGCGGAAGATTCGGTAAATAACACGGACTCACGAGGACGCAGGGGGTTGAACAGTCAGAGTCGGGTCCAAGGGGCAGTCGTCGAGGTTGATCGAAGTGTTGGAAAAGTGGCGGCGTTTCCTCCCATTGAGCTACCCCCGGCGCGGCGGGTGTCGGAGAGAGGGGGATATGAATCCCGGAGAGAGGGAAAATACGAATACTGCGTCGGAAACTGCACCGTGAATTCGGAACGATAAATTTGATCGAGCTCGGGGGTGTAAACGGTGCACGGGAGCGGAGGCTTGACCATCGGCGGCCGATCGATCGCCGGACGCTGCCGCCCAGCAATCGTCGAATTCGTCGCATCGATCTCGATCGACAACCAGCCGGGACCGCCGAAATCGAACCGTGAAGCAGACCGGACAATTTCGAGCTGAAACATATTGTTCGGCACTTTTGAAATTCGACCGAAAGACAATTACCTTCGATGTAACGTAAGTTCCGCGGAAAGATCATCCGCCGGAGATCGGGACGGGAAACCGATCGATCGATCGCTGCACCACCGGAGCAATCAAAGGACAATGAATCCACACCGACGAGGTTCAGTGTCGGAATTTAGGACACCGGAAGACAAAGGTTAACCGAGAGTCGCCGAAGATCGCGGACACTTGTGAGCTCCGTCTGGCACATGTGATAGCGAAGAAGCTCCCGGTGGGAGGAACGGTGAGGGAAAACACACACACACACACACAGAGGGAAAGAGGGCGAGAGACAAAGAGGGACAGACACAGCGAGAGGGGAAGAGAGAAGGAGAGAAAGAGAGAGAAAGAGAGAGAGAGAGAGAGAGTTCCGCGGGTGCGTAGCCGGCGAGCCGATTAGAGGAGGTAAAACGGGAGTGGGAAGGGTTGGAGGAAGAGAAAAAGCTTCGAGCATCGATCTCTCGTCCCCGGTGCAGCTACCATGACGCGGCTGGTCGGATACGTCGAATCGTGTGCACCGTGGGATCGGCGAGCCGCCTCGTGGCCCTGGAGACGCGATCGGCCGAGCTATAGTTAGTCGGGTGCAGGTGTCGAGCTAGGCCAGGTGAGGACGTCGGGGGCGATGACGGCGAGGAGGACAAGGACAACGTCGCCGGGGACGACGATGACGCCACGCGCGACCAAATTACAAACGCTGGGTCTTCCCGACGGAATGCAGGAGGCCGATCGAACGCCTCCTCGCGACGACTCGCCCGCCCCGTGCGTGGTCTTCCCACGCAAATTCGATTCGGTGACGCGTACACCATGCGCTGCTCGTTGAAACGACTCTCTGTCCGGCGACAGAACAACGGGCTGATAAAACTGTTCCGGAGATAGCGCGCAGGAACGGGCCGAACCGATTTTTAGGAGACGCTGAAAGAGAAAGAAAGAGAGAGAGAGGGAGAGATAAAGAGAGGGAGGGAGAGATAAAGGGAGATAGAGAGATAGACAGAGTTTCGTTCGAGAAACTCCCGCGCCTCGATATTTACCCGCGAAAACCAACCGCTGATAAGCAGACCCGGAGCGCGCAAGCGGCTCATCGGTTCCACCGATAAGGACCCGCTTTTCGAGCAGAGATGGACTGCTGCAACTACGTAGAGGCGTACGCCGCTGGGGGCCACTTTTATCAGCAGCAACACTACTTTTGCTACGATAATCCGAGCCCTGTATACGCCGGCTACGAGCCGGCGCCGATCGCCGCCGCGATCGACAACAACCCAAGGTACAACGGACCTGTGCCGCCCGGCTATTCCGCAGGTAGATCGTCGAGACATCAGTCTCATTGGTTTCCTCGATCGACGCCGACTTTTTTCCGGCCGATTTGCGCACTTTGACGATAAACCTACCGAGCCCTTAAAGCAACCAACGTGTACACTGCTTCATAACGGAAAGATTGTATTTATTTAGACCTTTCGGTAGTTTTATTATAACATAAACTTGGATTGAGAAACGAAGATTTTCTCATTTTCAACATTTTCTGTGAAGATCTTTAGCATTTCAGCAACTTTAGAACAAGAAATGTAGAACCGGCTCGGTAGGTTTAGTGTTAACATTCGAACGGCGGATCTTCTTGACTCTATGAATTATGAAAATGATGTCCTCAACATATTTTTTGACATTTTAAAGACTAGTCAAAAAGTTAGTGTCTCCCATATATGACCGATGATGCGACATTTAATGCGTTGGGGTGCTCTTTCAAGACACGTTTAGTTTTGCTATAGACTGAGATAAAATACGTTAAAATTTAAATAATAATAACACGCCGTCCGATTGTTAAGTACGGTAATACCTCTGTTAAAAATCACAGATGTTCGAATCATAGAACAGCTACTTAGTTATAGAGCTAAAGATTTAGTGACTTGTACGATAGATTTTTGTATATAGATCATCCTAGCTTGAACTGGAACCTGTCTTAGAGATTCGGATAATCGAGACTCTATTGTGCCATAGTTTACCTTTTTGGAGGAAAGATTGATTAGACTGCGGATTTTATGCACTTATAACAAAAGTGAGCACGTGAAGTACAAAATAATAAATGCGGAACATTTTAAGAACGTTGTTAGATTATTTTCCACCTGTTTGTAAATATTTGACTTTTCATTTTCTACGAAGTAGCCTCGGTCTATTTTATCTTCCGCGACCCATTGACGATGACGATATCATGCTTCCACCTTTGTTTAAACGAGTCTCGATGGTTTCGAAACACTAAATATTTCCGAATGCATGCTATTCGATTAACCATAAGCGGTTTAGGAGTTGCACCGCTCGAGGGGTGAGTGATCTTTTGCGCCTGCGTGCGACTCATCGCGGACCTAACCGGGGCTGCACAGCTCGAAGGGAGGAAGATCCAGCTTTACGAAAGTTCTCCTATTGATGGTTCTTCTCGCTTCGGAAATCTTTCAAGTTTGTTACGATAGTAACGATTATTGCTACTTCCGTGACACTGTTACCGCGCGATATACCGCGAGTGTCGCTACTAAATGGATTTTATGACCGTTAAATAGAAAATGACTTTTAAGTGTCGGAGGTATAATAATCAGTTTTCATGGGTCCAGTTTTGATGCGACGGTGAGGATTATGGTTCGCCTGCTATAAAGTCCTTTTCCAACGGCGATTTTCGTATTAACGACAATATCAAACATTCCCGATGACACAGAAACGATGATCGTACAATTACGAGGTTCATCTATCGTCGGCTTATTGGCCCGTGAATCATCGTTACCATCAGATATTCCGAAGTCGTCTGTCGTGCGCTAACAATTATTGCAAGCAATTCGATATGTTTGTTCGTTGAGAGTATTGTGTCGCTGTTACTTAGTAACTTTAGCGTTTCTCAGGAAGCTATTTCCCATTTAACGCTCATTAACCGAATATAATTTTCTTCTAGTCCAAATCAGTTTATTTTCATACGGGCGAACCATTAGCGGAATTATAGGAAGAGTCAATGTTAAAGTCTCAAGGATGGCGTTCCGCGACTCTTATCTACTTACTTGCACAGTCTCCCGTCACCGCGATAAAAACAGAACAAATTTAAACAATTTCGTGCGCAACTCGTTAACAAACCGATCTCTTCGGCACGATCAATCGGATCCACTACGTTGCTCTAACATCTCTTCCATGGCAATCCTATGCTATGTTTCTTATGCCACAGTTCATTACGCCTTCAGACAACGTACTCTGCATCTTTGAATTTCCAAGATGCACGGAAGCATTATGCATTTTTCCAAACTGAACAACTTCTTCAAAACTGTACCGAACCTGCTGAATTTCTCTGAGACGATAAAAGCGTTAGTTCGCTAGCAAACAATTCTTTTAGAGACACTCCAATCGAATGAAACGAAAATAACAAATACAGCGAAAATTTTAATAATGCGCTTTCGTCGAAATTGCAGGAAAAAAGATGTTCCGTTTTAGAAGGTGTCCACGTCTGTATCTCAGAACTCTCAAACGGTTTCACAAGTCTCGAAACAAAAGATGCCGGTCGCATTTCGACGATCATCTATGCTAACGTCGAAACCATTTACCTGTGCAGATTACGTGTACAATCCTAAGGAGGCCAGGCTGCGGAAGGCGATGCGTGAGCAGAGCCGCGAGCTGTCCAGGCGATCGATCCTCCAAAGCGCGATCGCACGAGCAGGCGTGATCGCCGGTCCAGTTGGGTCGACCGGTTTTCTGGATCACCAGCACCGATTCGGCTGCGTTTCCGCTTCCAGTCTGCCGATCAACCCGCCTCCGCCGGTCGAAACGGACCGGGTGCCCGAGTCCTGGTTCCAGTCGGCGACACCTCGGCCGAAACCGATCCACTCGCCTCGAATGGCCGATTGGTACGGCGAACCGATGGACAGACTGCAGCAGGCGCACGCCGCCGCGGTCGGGATGCACCAGCGCACTTTAGACAAGTGCAAGGACCCTGCGATCAGGACTCAAACGAGCGTGACCGCCGGTGGTCCCGATTGTGGCCCCAGCTTCCCCGCAGCTGGTTACCCTGTTGACTTTGCTGATGTCAATCGGGAGAGAGAGCTTCGACGGCAGGAGAATATCCAGGAGTACGGTGAATTCACCGACGGCCAGAAATGGCACCCCTATCAAGTAATGCTTCGGACCTGGAGTCTGTGGACCCTGTTAACCCTCGTCTGGTGACATAGTCGGTGTCCCTTGGCTAATGTTTATTTAACTCCATATGATAACTGCTAGTGAGACTCTGAAGAAAGAGAAAATGAATGCACCGTGGATGTGGCTTCGCTATCTTGCAAACTAATACAATTATCGCCTAAAGATCCACAAAGTAATCATGCCGGCTAGAAGATAGTACGGCGTTGGGTTCATTATCAAGTGCCTTGTAATACAATGGAGACCACTGTGACCATCCGAGGGTTAAACTGTGCGGCTATTTTTGTCTATTCTGTTCTTTTCGCGAAGATATCGATTGACGGTTTGGTGCATTCTAGAACGGCGGAGGTTCTCATCAGCATCCCAGGTCGTCGCACCCTTCTCAGATGAGCGGGATCCTTCATTCGAACGTTCAGAGTCCGGGCTCGCACGGACACGGGCCATGGGGCCAATTTTGCCACGGCGTATTGCCACGTGAGTGTTTCGAGATCGTTTCAGTAGAACGATGGATCGGAGAATCCATCATGTTGAATGTTCTCTGCGATTTCAGATGTACCGACCATGCCTCGAAACGTAGGAGTTCGCGGACCACGGCACACTGTCTTGCTGCGGGACCGCCTGACCGGCAGACATTGCGGATTTACTGAAGATTCAGCACGAATGCCGTACGCACCGAATAAGCTCGACGTGGAGAACATGCGAGCATCGTACTCGTCCTCCGAGCATCAGGTCTCGCCTCTATTTATTTAGGAGATTCCCTTCTTTTAGAGGTCGTTTAAATTTCGACCTGCGCGTGATTCCACACAAGCGTTCATAAAAGTCACAGTAAATCAGAGCGAAGGGTACAGTCGGATAAGATATTCGAACGTACTCAAACTAAATTCAGTTTTACACCATTCGATAGGCCACTCAATGAAAACTCGCCGAGTCAAGTTTCAAGCGAGCACTCCAACAAAAGGATAGCTTACAGATTGAAATCGAATCAAGAGATTAAGTTTCATTTCTTCTGCTCTGCTTAATAGAAAATTATGAAAAATTCACAGAGATCAATTTGTTTGAACATTAGATCATCCTATCTGGCGTAGGTCAAAATTCGGCTATTCTTTTTCTCCTGTATATCCTTAAGAAGCGATATTGTAAATGTTAACGTTTCTGACACTGTATTGCAGATGCCAAGACTACTCGAATCGTCAGTCGACTCCATGGTGGACTCTACACCGTCAAGGACTCGACGGGACGACGAGGGATCTAGATGGGAGCCGAACACCATCAATAATGGAATTTCAATGGAGAACTTGACGCCGACCACGGTAAGATGAATCAGGAAAATCATCAGAAACGACAGCTCACTATAGGATTAATGTCATTCATCTAAAGGTGCTAGGTGTCCAGACAAGCCAGTATGCAGTAGTGAACATGCCAACATTGAAAACATTAAGTCTATCGTTCACAGAAAGATCACAGACGACGCTCTTAATAATCAGAAATCTCTGAATTCTGTATAGCAATCTCTAACACCGGTTTCCATCAACAGGAATCGAGTGGTCCTCGCGAGAAGGAGCCTCGCCGCGATCGTTTCGAGCCGAAGAAGAAGGCCGTGAGCAAGCAGCCGTTGCCCGGATTCCACCAGGCGTTCGGGTCGACGGAGATCGGCCGGTTCTCAAGGTCAGAATTCTTCGTGAACATGGTGGGCGGCGAGACCGGCGGCAACGTGGAGGTGCCGGACACCGAGAGCCCCGGCGTAAGTACCGAGCGAATGCCGGACGTAAACGGGGCCGGATCGGCGAATCACGAGGCCACCGGAGCCGCAACCGCGGTCACCACGACCGCAACCACAACCGTGAGGAGCTTTAACGGCGACGAGAACGAGGAGGCGGACTTTGACGAGTCGAGCAACGAGCTCGTCGCTCCGACGTCCATTAACATGTATTGCGGACAGCCAGCCGCCCCTCGTTGGCATAGTCCTCACGTAGGCGCTATAGGTAGCGAAATTTAAGCGGATCTTTAACCCTTTCGTGGGCCGCAACGTTTCCCGAACGGATCGTCAGCATCCTCGATCAATATGGCTGCGTTTCGCCACTCGAGATGGGATCTGACTTCGGGAAACACTGGTCTATGAAACAGCTTCAACAGGTTGACTGCCGCGTGTCAGCTGAGAATTTTTTATTCAGATTAAAAATTAGTTTTTATAATTATATAATGTACCCCCCGAAGGACGAGATCTTCAAAGCTTAAGAAGGTCGTAAGAGTACTCGGTGAAATATATTTTAATTTTATTATTCTCGTTTCATAAATTCCTTTGATTTTACGGGTTTCCTGATGTCGTTCATTTGGCAGTCAAAGTGTTGAACAACTATAACGTTGCGTCCAAGTATGTAAAGAGTATGCTACGAGTAACACGACGTCGATAAAGAGACTAGTTGTACACATAGTTTAGTGTACAATTAGACAGTCGTTCGGATATACTTTGTCGTGAAACAATCAAACGTGTTAACGCATTGGCTCACGATCGATTGATCGTGATTACAATAGTCCGTTTCTCCTGTTAGAGTTAAGCAAAGCGAACGACAAAGGCGAGACTACCAGAGACACCAGTTGCAAATGATTTGGCCGTTCGTTGAACATTAAGAGACACTGGCGAGAGCGGATCCATTTCGTATTGCTGCCGCTAGGACTTTCTACACGAATTTTTCATTGTTTGGAAATGGTCCAGTTCTTCTTATCGCTTTACCTATCGAATGACGATTAACTGTATTAACCCATTTGCATCGTTAACATTTTAATTCATCTGGACTGAAATAACTTCATCGAGAACACCTCAAAATGTGGTTTCTAACAAGAGAAAAGAAGAGGAAGAATTCGTTAGTGCACTGCATTATGCACTGACAGCTTGAAACAATGTTGTACGAAACGATTGGTGATAAGGGAACTGCGTTCCATTCTTCCTTGCGATTCAAATGGATTAATAGGTTTCTCGCGAAATCTCAAGAATTTCCAATAGTACTCGCAAAAGAAAGTTTTATTGATCAGTGTCGTTCACGTTAATTTCTTGATTAAATCACATTGATTTCTAAGATACCATTAGTTAGCCGTCCGATAGGTAAAGCATTGAGTATAATTACGCGTGAGTTTGCAGGATTATCTTAGTTTAGAAAGTTCAAATGGTCCGCGAAGGGGATTAGCGATTCGCCCAGGACGGCTTACCGCGTCCACTTTTATTTAGGATTAAATTACTGTCTTCGACGTCGACGACGCTTTGTACAGGGTGAAGACTCCATCTTGAGTCAGTCCATGTTTTGTTAATCGTGGCGATCAAATCGCCCTGTGGACGTCTTCTTAAAGCGCGATTCGTTGATTTCCTTTTTCATTTTATACGAGAACAATAAACTTTTCTTCGACTTGTACAAGAGCAACGGACTTCGGAGATACGACGTACGGAACGTATCGGCGATCCATGCTCGCCGAGATTGTGCCTTCCAGGCGACCGTGTAAAGCCAGAGTTCGCGGTCGAGAGAAACACAGAAAAATCAAAAACAGCACGATATCCGAGCGTCTCGTACGTCAGAAGCTGACCGAGCAACCCGCAGCATCACGGAGAACAAATTCGATGATCGCACTTCTGTTAAAAATCCAATCAAGATTATGTTAGATCCACCGTCCTCGAAATTCTAGGATTTTCCGAGGAAATTCTGCAATTCATTCTAAGATTTATCTAATCTTAGATCTAAGTTTGGGGAACTAAACTGTTAGAATTAGGCTTCCATGTTGAAGAATTCGCAATTTTGTGGACTGATATTGAATTGTGGGAAATGATTATTGAATTTCTAATTGCACGAAAACTTGTAACTTTAACAGTTGTAAACTTGTGAACTCTGAGAAGAATTTTACGATTTTGAGGACTCTGAGGAGACTGATAACTTTGAGGATTCCAAGATTCTCGAGATCTGCCATATCCTTGTTATCTATTCAAAAGTGATTGATTTCTAAGAGCAACGGAAAATAGCAACGGAATTAGAATGAATGTTGGATATCTGCGGGTTACTTGGGCCAGTCGAAAAATATAATCAAAATGTGTTGATGAAAGAATTCGTTCGACACCTTCCGTCAAGTTGTTAGGTATCGTCGACGATACACGAAGCTAGTGTACGGACGATGATGTATGGAAATATATTAAATTATATATATATGTATACATATGGATATATATATTCAAAGAAGTATATGTATGTATATGCATATGTATATGTATATATATATATTTAAAGAAGTATATATATATATTGTACTTATGATAATGGAGGAACGAAAATCGCGCGACAAAGTATATAAATAGTAGAATTTTAGACGACACGTATTGCCGCGCGGAGAAACGTATAAATAAAAGTGAAAACAATGAAACATTCCGCACGCAGGAAGTCGAGGGGCCGAATAACAACCCTTCCGGTTTCGGGAAACAACCTTATTCGAAGGGATTACACGGTACTTTGTATTCAGAACTCGCTCGCCTAAGCAAGGAACGACCGCTCCTGTCAGGAAGGAGATATACGCGATCTTAATATCTCTATACAATATCAATGAGCGCAAAGCGACGAAACGGATCGACGAATTTCTGAGTGGAAATCGTAGACGATAAGGATAGCTAATTGAATTTTTTATATACCCGTTTTATCTCGTGCATTTATTGTCAGATTTATAGAAAATTGGGAATCTTTTCGAATTACTTACACCGGACAAATCACGTTTTAAACGCCTGGATAAGCCCGTTGCCTTCTCCGTAATTATTGATCGCGGTACCGTGATTGTTTATCACGATCTGTGTTTCCTTTTTTCTCAAATTTCCGAGAAACGAGTGAAAATGGTTTTGGCAAACAGTATAAGTTTCTCACCGAGATGAACTTGATATTAGGGCAAGGGGTTCATCCATTTCTACGTTCTTCAACACTAGAAATACCAAGCGGTGTAGAAAATTAGTCTTGAATTTCGAATCGATACGTTCTTGAATTTCGCTATTAGAAACACGAAATTTGTTCTCTTTTTGCTTGAATCTCTGATTTCGAATATTTTGTTCGTTAAAAATTTGATATGGATTGACCTATTTGGTAGTTCTAGTGTGAAGGATGTTGAGGAAGTTGGAGGCCTTCCGTTCCATTTTATTCGACGCACATTCAATTTTGGTACTCGAATACGAACGAGAGAAAGAGAGTTTTTAAAAAGGTGCTCGAAACTCCTGGACACTTCGAGAGGCTTTCGTAACTCGCGTTTGCAAACCGCAGTTTCAGAAAAAGAGAGAACCCAGTTTTTCGCATTTAACCGGTTCGATTCCGCGCGTTTATCGATTTGATAGAAGACGTTTTTTAAAACCCAGCACACACCGTTCGAAATCGAGGACGAGCAAACGAATTTTCGACGAATATATATTACTATACTTTTATGACCGAGTTCTGAATCCCCGTGTCGGCGTTCGCGAGCCACGTTGATCGATCGATCGGTACATCGACTTGAACAGAATAATTCATGCCGGCTAACCCTTGTACCTATCATGGGACCAAATCAAAAGCGAAGCTTTTATTTCACGTTCACCGTCGCGCTTGCGTAACACGTATTGTCGCGTTCTAAGGGAAACCATAACTTCTTCTTCCCTCGTTCTGTTCGCTCGACCGCTCCGGATCGAAGGCGAGGATCCACGTTGGATTGCACGGTCCTCCTCGATCCCTCGTACAAAGCTCAAAAAGTACTAAACATTATTCTGGCAATTATTATTGTGAACTTTCTTTCAAGAAATGATGGATCTATTAAAAATAGATCGGCAATCTAAACTCTCTGCGAAGAGTAAATAGCCGAGTGGATCTTTATGCAAAGTTTAAATTCATATTGGAAATGTGTTCGAGACTGTCCATAGTACAATGCGACGAATCGTTGTGCATCGCGACACAAGCGAAAATCTCTTGACGTCGCAGTATGCCCGATGCAGAACGCGTTAATTGAAACGATGAATCACGAGGATCCCGAGGAGCATCATGCTGTCCAGCGTGACGCAACGTTCTGTCGAGCAGACAGCTTGAACACTGTTCGATTTAGGAAGAATGAAACGTTGAAGGTTTATAATTATTATTGTCCGTAGGCAACACCTTCGACACAGGTGTGCACCTTCGTTTACCCTTCTATTGGACGAGCGTACGTCCGGGAAACATGAAATGATGTATAATGCTGTGATTTGTTTTAAACGAAACAACAACAAAAAGGAAACATGGGAAGGAAGAAATTGAACGACGTAGTTATAGAGGAACGATTATTATTATTATTATTGTGACGCGTCGGTCGATGACGAGTTGTGATAAAAACTGCGTAACGCATTTTAATGTAGAACCGTTTGCAATTGAACGATCGACCATCGGCTGCCTTCGATTCTGGCTCGTGCATCATGCGTAAATCAAAAAAGCAAAATCGAACCAACGAGACTGGTGTCTGCAAAACAATTGTTACCCTCGAGAATTCTGTTATCTTGTCCGGTAGTGCAAATGAGTTTGCACTGGTTCGACATCTTCGCGAGAAGACACGCTTGTACAATGATCGATTCGCGTGATCATCGATCCAGAAGCAAGGACAACGCCGTCAACGAACATTTCATCGTTAGAAACCCGCCGGAAGTTGCGAATCCTACGACGAGTGCTGGCGGCGCGTTGATTACTTGAAATTTTAACTAATTTTGTTACTTTCTTGCGGTCTGTCTTGACGACGGAGACTGTGTAACATAGGAGTACAGGACGTATCACGGGTTTCAACCGGCAGTGATAGGGTCCCCGAGGGCCTGATACCCGGGCGCCCCGTTATTGGCAACGACGTTAATGTGTAGATCGTGATAGAGAAAACGGGAACGGCGCCGAATGGTCGCGTATGTGGCGAACCTATGCGTATATAAACACGTAAACGACTTTCTGTCTAATTATTAGCGACTTATTAACCGTAATCGGTAGGTGGATCGGTGAGAAAACCGGATAGGTGATGAGGAGATACGGAGGAGACGACAGATACTTGTGTGCATCCTCTTAGTTCTGCAAGTGCCAACGTCGGTGTTAAAAAACAAAACAAAACAGAAAAGAAAAAAAAGATAAAAAGTCCTTCTAAAGGCTCGTGTTTTATTGTATCGAATTCGAACGATGTATCGAAAACGACTCCGTCGGACGTGGTCGAGCTTCGGCGGGGAAACAGGGCTCGAATATTCGACGTATTCGAACTTCCGGGAACCGACGAACCAGTCAGAGCTGTCCGACCTTTTCAATTCTCTAAAGCGTTTGAATGAATAAAACAGCTCGAATTGTATCAGATAACGATCCTTGACTTTAAAAACAGTTCGAACCAATGGAACGATTCCAACTGACGAAGCAATTTCAGCTGACGGAGCAATTCGAACTTTGTTCGTCCAATGTCGGAACAGTTTCGAATGTCGAACTTTGAATTCTCGCTGGAACTCCGACAGCAAAGTAGCGTAACAGCCGACGGAGTTAGGATAAATGGAGCCAGGCGGAGAAAAACGCAAACGAGAACCGTGTTTTCATTCGTGCGGTCGCGTGTACATTGATAAATGTATTGCCGGTGTATTATTGAGCTTAAAAATGAGAATCAGAGTGATCAGGCTCGTTCGACCTCTAATCAGGGGACACGGGACTGCATCATCGAACGAGAGCGTGAGAAAATGTTCGATCAAAGATCACGTGTGCATGTGTGTGAAAGAGAGAGAAAGAGAGAGAGAGAGAGTCCCATCCGAGTGAAACGAGCGTAAGCAAAAATCGTAAACGAGAAAATAAACGGATATCTATGCGACAGTCGAGAATCAAACGTTGTTCTGATCAATCTTGTTGCTTTTCTTCAGTTCAATCCGAAGACGTACCTGACCCCTCCCGTTCTGTTTCCCTTCTCGACGAGATCCTGCGGTATCCTTGGAGCCTCCAGAATTCACAGGATCACCGGGAACGGGGAAATCGTGTCGCGAATCGTACCGAACGAGTGCTGCTGGTTCCCTGGTCAGCAGAGATGCGGAGGATCGAGGATCGAGGACAATCTCGTGGTAAAAATCACGATTACTTCTCTTCGGAATTCATCGACTACTATTTTCTTCACTGTTCACGCTTTCGATGAATTATGATCGAGACTCTGTTTGTTCTCCCCTTGCACTGCAATTTCTATTACAGTTAATTAGCACTTTTGCATCCTTAACAATCTCCATGATAGAACCAAACAATTTTTGTTCTAAATGTATTGCTTTCTAACGACGAAAGGACAACGTATTTAGACCTTTTGCCATTTTTATTGTAATGTATGCTTGGATAAACAAAATCCAATCCCTTACTACGAGTCTTTACAATTTTCAGCAACCGTGAAACGAAAAATGTGAAACTGGTCGTTTTTCCCGCCTCGGTAGGTTTAGTGTTATAATAACAGAATTATTAGTGTTAATAAACACTATCTTTTGTTTCGATTTAGAACGAACGAATAACATTCATTATTACGGACTCAGACACAGTGCAAGTGATTGAGTGTCGGTTCCAAATCAAATTTTATATGAGTTTCGATTATTTCTCGAGCGACGAATTTGATTTGATTTTCGAAAAATTGTAGAATTGCACTGCGTTTCTGGATTGCTCGCATCGCGCGCGAGACAAGGAATGGTTCGGCAGAAGCGGCACCGTGGTGCATCCGTCGGGCATGCAAGCTATGCTTCGTCAAAGAGAGAATTACGAGAGCTACGGAACCGGGCGAAATGACGGAAGCTACATACTAATCAGCGCCGGAAGATCAAGCAACAATGCAAGTCCTAGAAAAGACGATCCCGAAAACGAGAATGATAAAAGAATGACCCTGATGATCGAAGAGGAAGGTTCACCGAAATGTTCGAATACTCTTCCTACGAAAGATAAACAGGATATTTGATTAGAATAGTTGTAAACAATTAATTAGAAGCACAGATCTTGTACATTATGTTCACAAGTGTTACTTAATAGTTAGATTCACATAGAAATATGTTTGTTTAGTTGAAAATGTTTCGTGATCAGTTTCTGTAAATAGTTAAGTTGAAGGTCCTCCTAAAGATACATCACATATTAAATTATTCAAATGTCATACAGCGTAGATTATTTGCTAATAGTTTATATTATTAAATATATTAAACATGTGTCGTTTTAAATATTTGCCATAAGTATGAGAACTTAAACAATGCTATACGGTATTGGTGTTATCGATACGAGGAATGAGAATGCGATAGGGACAAAAAGCGAGGACGAAGATTGCCAGTCAGTCCTATAATGTTCCATCTATTTGTATTTGCGGCGCAGTTTCAAAAAACGTCAGAAGACTAGGATTAAATGCGCTTGACCGCCGTAAGAACATTTCGGTTGTTGACAGAGGCTCTGTAACCACGGTAGGCAAAAGAGAGATAGATAGCGAAGGTCGTCGGTCGGTTTCCAATAAAACGAATTAATCGTTTCCGTTGTTCTGCCGGAGGATGCACCGGTAGAATGCAACTTGTAAACAGAAGAACAAAAGCCGGCCCGGGTTCTCGGCGGTGATGGTTTATCAAAGCGATTGTAATCGTGGATGTTTATTGTGGACGAACCAACAGGAGGCGGCGTTCTTCAAACGCGATAAAAACGAAAATGTCGTGGACCTCCCAATCCGTCTGCCGTGCTACCTACCCGGCAGGTAGGACAACCGTATCATAAACGACTTACGATCAGCATTGCGTTGTAGGATTTTCGGGGGTCAGGGTTTTCTTTTATTGCACCCTGCCACCGTTCACGGGACGCTCAGGTCGCAACTACCATTTCTCTTCTCCCGTCTCCATTATACGACCATTATAGCATCGCTGTGATTTTATAGCGTTTACGATTTTTTTTTTTTTGTAAATATTACAAAAATCATACCATCAACCTCTTGACATACAAGCACGTCTCGGATACGGTTCGTCTTTCTAATGCAACTGTACACGTCGATAGAACTACTACGGGATTGTTTCTTTCACAATCATCGAAATTATAAAAATGTTTTCACGTGAAAGTCTTTGATGGACTTCTCTATTCGAGCATTATGATAGAAGTTGTACGATGTTCGAGTAAATCCAATCTTGTCTTTGCTGTAAATTAATGTACTATAGTCTGGTGTTAATATTATCAGCAAATATTGCCAGCAACGTAGAACCTCGATTATCCGAACCGTTGATACTTGAATTCGCTGTTATAGAAACTCGATTCACAAAATAGCTATGTCTAAGACGATCCGTTTGCAATACTATTTATTTTGAAACTCATTAAGGATTTAATCTAACACTGCACCTATGTAATTGTTCTGTAAATCAAGGGGTTTAAGGCATTTTATTATTTTCAAATGAAAGGACTTCTTCTAGTATCTGTGGTGGACTGGAGATTTTATATAGAGTAGCTGCGAGATCAGAAATGCTATTTCAGTTAAAAGAATTGAGGAGTATTGAGGTATTACCTTCAATCTAGTAAAGCATTGAAGAAAGAAAACAATCCTTTGTATTTCTCGTAATAAAAATTGTTATTTTGCGTGAAAATTGACGGTCTGGTTATCAATGTAGGTACTATGATGATGAGACCAATTTTCCACGATTTCGTTTAAGAGATTCGAGGGAAGGATTCGTCGGTGGCGGTTGCTAATAGCCGTAAGGACAAGCGTTGAACAAATGATCGGGTCTCGATGGCAAGATCCAGTCTGTTACGAAGTAACTTCTTGGAGGACTTTGCGTCTTGTCGCGTCACGGCACCGATATCGCGACTTTTTCCATCCCGACGAAATTACTAGGACAAATACCGGCCAGGGCTGAATGGTTACTTTGCCAGCCGAAACTCGCGCGCTCCGGCAAACAAGAAACGGTCCTGGTCAAATATCTACTCGCGATACATCGGCCGGCCGGACGTAACTTGCTGTTGATTTTTGTCATTTGACTCGAGGAACGGTCAGTACGGTCTATCCGTCGAACGGTTAACCGTTTTCGCCTGCAGCTGCGGTGATCCATCGTGGCCAGGACCGTTTCACCTTAACCCGTTAACCCCGTCACGATCGAAAACGCCGCGCCGGCTACTTTACTATGCGACCGTAGGCGAATATGTTTGCCTGCATCGTCGTCTTGTCCGCGAGCTGTTGCGAAACGGTGCAAACGAAGAAATAATCACGTTGCTTGGCTTTCCTATTCGGTATTATTAACCTCGGAGTATTCACACGGTTAGTCGTTTGTTTTAAGTGAATTCAGAGGAAATTTTATTTGCGAGACTAAGGATATCGAGGCGATGCGATAATAATTTGTAATTCTATGGAACGATCTTTCTCGCAAATGCAGAAAAAGCTGTTCATTTTTATAAATCAACTTTAAAATAACAGGAATCGAGAACTGACTAAAATGAACACTCAGTTTTATAGATTGATTTCGAGGCACGCGAATTAGCCGAGGTAGTTATTCATTCTCGACTTGTCTAGAACGTTTATTCATGAATGAGAATGTTTGTTTGGAACTCTAAGCTATATGTTGAAAGGATAAAAGGTATAGAAAGCGGACTGTATCGCGGTAGACTGTATTTTAATCAGACCGAATATATTCTAAAAATTACACCGCTACAAAGAAAGGAAATGTACAATAGATTGATGAAACGATACCGAATTATGATAATGATGTGTTGAGATACGTGTCGCGAAGCACACAAGTGATAAGATCAAGCGATCAATCATAGCTACAGAGCTGTAGCGAAGAAAGTTGCAAGAGCAAAAGTATAACGCGAGACTAGACTGCAAGCGCAGATGAGAATTACAAGCGTAACGTGATTTGCAAGCGCAACAGTATAGAGACACTGGACTGCAAGCGCAGAGGAGAATTGCAAGCGTAACTAGACTAATGTAACTATAGCTGATAACTGCCGATAACTATCCGAGGTCGCGGTGTGAGAGCCTATTTATATTCTTGTGGGCCATCGGGTAGGAAAGGGAAATGACTGTGATTTTTGAATATTACAACGACTAAGCAACGCTGAACATTTGTTACAGTGGTCGAGGACATTGCCGTAACGAACAGCGCTGCATAGGAACCAATGGAAAGATAACAGATTTGATATTGAGATTATTGGAAGGATGGCCCAAGCGACAAGTACATCGACGATATAAGCAGGGGTGCCGTTTCGTTTATATAATTACGGGTCGTTTACCTTGACCGGCGCCGAGCTTGACCGGCGTCCAGCACGAACAGCTGAGCAAAACTGTGTACAAAACTACCGTCGCACGAGCATTTTTCTACACCGACCCAGGTGACACGAGCAAGACTCTAAAAGAGCGATTTGAATTTTAGACAACGTTACATCGAGAAGACGCGTCCACAGCGAAAGTTCTAGTGAAATCTTCTTTACGATTGTCGCTATCTTCACTTTCAATAGAGCAGCTTTCACCGGGGACGCGTATAAAATCGCAAGAAACACGAACAGTGTGCCGCGGTCATTGGAAGATCGTTCGCCACGAAAACATTGTGCCTTCTCGAACACAATAAATTCACCTGTAACCAGCAACGTTCCCTCCCCCGCAAAAAAAAAGAAAACAGATGCGACATTACAATATCCACCAGAACCGTGCTCAAATCTCGGTAAAATGAAAGAAATCACTTAATTACCGATCGTCCGGCAGCTTCGAAGCTCCGCAAAAGTCTCGGATCAGGCATCTTCGAGCTTCCTGAAGGCACACCGGCGGCGTCACCACAATCCTTCAAACTCCGTCGACGCCGGGAAAGTTTCGTGCCCGAGTATCACCACCGCATGTCTAGAAAACTGGCGGAGCCAGCGGACTCGCCGCGACTGATCCCGCTTGAACGATCAAGGGATCGACGAAAAGCGTCCGTAAAGGCCAGCAACTCGGAAAAGTAATTACACTAAGAAGACCAGTAAGCTGAAGATTGCGAGCCATCGGCGCCTCGAGCGAACAAACAGATCATAACGACGGGTGCTGCGCCTGCGATAGAGAGAGAGCCGATCGTCCGGTCCGATCGAGGATCTAGAAAGCTGGATCGTGGCAGCGCGAGCTCCGAGACCGAGAGTCGGCGTGGGCGGACTGGCGTGCCAGTAGATGTTGGTGGGACCGACCAACCGACGCGGGATCGTAAAATGGTACCGGGCAAGGATTGGCCGAGGAAAGGTCGGATAGGCGGCGACCGATGTCCTCGATCGTCGGAAGAGAAAAGGATCGAGCCTCGCCGAGGGAAATCGCCTCGACCAATCGCGGCGGGACCCGCCGGGAGACCGCGGCGGCTGCCGCCATGCTGCTCCGCGTGCCTTCCTAATTCGGACCTTTAATTAGCACCTGGCTGGACCGGCGGCGGGGGCAACCGGTGCAGACATCGATTGGACGGTGCCCGGCGGGTACCATCGCGGAACAGAGGCCGGATAGAGACGTCGAACAGAGACGACGCTATAGAGGCAGTCGGTCCGCGATCGGTCGGGCTCGTCTTCGCCGGCTAGTGTGAAATATCGCGCCCAAGTGTTACGAGCAGGACCACGCGGAGGACCCGGGACCGAAACAGTCTCCGGAAGGAATACGCCGCGCCGTCCTTCTTCCACCGATTTTCCCACGTTCGTTTTCTTTCTATCCGTGTTCGCCGTTTCTGCCGCGAACCGAACAATCGGCGAACTCGATCGGCGAACTCGATCGGCGGCCGATGAGGATCGCCCGGATCCTACGCAGCTAGGGTCGCCAGGATCGTCATCCTCCGGCGGACCGATCGCTGAGACCAGCGATCGATTCAGCTCCCGAGGGCGTTCTTTGTTGTTACGGGGATTTATTTGTAGCTGGATCAAGCCGTGGGCAGATCGGTCCATTCGAAGGATCTACGCGCGTTAATCAGGGTACTTGGTCCACCGTGAACGAGGATGAGCTAGCTCCATGAAGTGATTATTCGTGGATTCGATGGATCGTGCGGATCCTTCAACTGTTCTTTCTGCTTTCTGGATAATTCGGACCTGGTGAGACAGGTGTCCGGAGGTAAATTCGAGTACCTCTGGTGGAAGTGTCGGAGTATCCCGGTCTCTTCGAGGAGGAGTTGAATTTGTGAAGTTGTTGCGTCGTCGGGTGACCAGCATCGATGACAGGGGGTGTAGACTTCGCATTGGCAGACTTGATGAGCGATCTAAGGATGTGAGCAGAAGAAGAGCGACAACGTTTTTCATTCATGATACTTCGATCGACAGTGGGAAATCATAGAGAAAGTCAGAAAATCACAGAGATCTGAAGTTTGGACAGCTTCCTTTTCGAGACCGAAGATCAAGGATTCGCGTTGGTGAAGGATTTAGTTGTCGTGAGAGTTCTCCAAGTGGAAGAACAGATGCTAGACTATGGCAGAATAACAGAATAATTATAGTTATAACAGAATAACACACAAGATTGTAAGATCAGAAGAATAGAAGTTCTGAAGATCACAGCGGATCAGAAAAATCAGAAGATCAGAAGAATAGGAAAATAAAAAAATAAGAAGAGAAGAAAAGTAGAAGAATAGAAGAATAGAATAACAGAAGACTAAAAGATTCAGGAAACCAGTAGAAGTTAGGTATCGCCAGAGGCAGAAGATCGAGGTGAGCAGAGTCGGAGAATAAAAAAAGATGCAGCAGCCAGCAATAAACCCTGGATCCCCGACGCGATCGTCGTGTTGCGAACGAGAGCGGGACAGAGAGATCCACGATGATCGAGACAGGGAACGTGGCAGTGCTAGGAGTCGGTCGTCGCCGGAAGGTGATCACGAGGAACAGAACGACGAGAGGACTGTGGTTTCCGGGCAGAATCTCAGTGGCATGACGATCACCGGAAGCCAAGGACTGCCTCTTTCTTTGTCTCTCGAAGATCGGGATCTTTGGACCAAGTTCCAGTGCCTGACCAACGAGATGATCGTCACTAAGAACGGCAGGTGAGCGAGGAGGAACGATAATTGTTGACGAAGAAACCTCGATTCTTGAAGCGTAACTCGATGAGTAACTTGTTGCTTTCGTCGATTCTTCCTATCTTTAACGTTTCGCGATCGAAATCTGGCGAATTGGTCGATTGAATCAACAAGGAAAAACGCGTAAAATTACAGATTTGTTTAACAGTATTTACGGTCTACTCGGTCGCGAATATTCGCGCGACGACATGTCGAATAAAAATAAGAAAAGATCGTTTCGAGACGTAACTTTCCGTTAAAGACGAAGGAAAGTCCCGTGACGTCGTGTCGTCGCTTGTGCAGGTAACGCGTTAGCCTGGAATCATTAACTGCCGCGATTGACGCGGTGTCTTGGGTGCGTCGTAGACGTTTCTTCTTTCTTCGTGGTCGGAGAACGTGTTGAACGATCGCCGATGGCTCGGTAAGATCCGTAGCAAAGATGGCTCGCGCCGTCGCTGTCGCATCGCGCGTAAAAATGACTTAATTAGAGCGCCGGTGTGAACAAGGCAGAAGGTAAAAATAATAGTTCATATGTACCACTCGGCAGGAGAAAAACCGTACACGGAATGGAAAAAGATCATTGCGAAACGTTACGAGAATTTAGATGATTCACGCGAGCCTGCGTTCCGTGCACGTTTCGCCAGTCCTTCTTTACTTGCACCGTAGCCATCGCGAACTAGAACGTCTTTTCATAATTAATCGACTAACTTTTTCACGTCTTGGAAACATCTCTTACATGCCATTTTAAACTCCAAGCCGCATAGTTATTGCAATATTGCATAACAAAGTAAATATATCTCACGCTTTCCAATTTAGACAAGTTAAATAATACTATTTCACATCGACTTGCGGTTCATTTTACATGTGAATGGATTAAACTTACAGAGAATAGAATGTCGTCGGGCATTCCCTGATATTTTTCAAAATGCAACCGTTGCGGATGCCGGCGGAATGGTTCAGTTTCGACGTGTCCAATTCGCTATAAACGCGTAAAATCCGAAGTCGGCTAATAAACGTCTTCAGAAACCGGAAACTGATGAACCTGTCCAAGGGGAAATCGGTCGCGGACGCCGGTGGATCAAAAGACATCCGGTGCGCCGCGGTCGGCTAGTTTTACGATTCGTATATTATTAAAAACGATTACGGTTTGTCGAGCGGAGAAGCTCGCGCAGGTACCAGCTCGACGGGAGAATGTTTTACGCGGGTATCGCCGGGCATCGTAAAGTTTTATTGCAGGCGGCTCGATTCTTCTCGGCTGATCGAGCTGTTCCTCAGTGTTACTTTCATTAGTGTTTTATAAAATGTTGTTCCACTCGAGGCCGCAGCGCGCTTCGTTCCCTTTATCATTTTACAAAACGCAGTCCGCCGGGTAGCTGCTACCCCCGTGACCCAGGTGATTCCGATAAGGATAAGGGCGTGTAGACATTGGGAAACAGCAGCCGGTAAACCTTCAGAATATCTTTATCCCGATCCAGTAAAACCCTTTGTCTTCTGCTTCCAGACGGATGTTTCCGGTGGTCAAGGTGGTGGCACGGGGACTAGAACCGAAGGCGATGTACACGCTCCTTCTTGAGTTCGTCCAGGTGGATCCGCACAGGTAAATCCCATTCGAATACGAACGATGTTGCTTCTTCATTAGTCGGTCTAGCTAGAAATAGAAGAAACGACTGGGTCAAAGAAGGTTTGGAGTATTCGCCAAGATATAGAAACGTAATGAAAAATTTAACTAGGAGTCTCTTGACATTTGATGGAACCGTGATCGTTTGTTCGGAGGATTTGTAGAAATAGAGTATGCGTTGAGTTAAACCGGAGGGTCAAGGGTTGAAAAAATGGAGATTCTGCTGGGATCTAAAATTCAGAAGTTGCAGAAATATGTTACAGTTGTTTAAGCATTGAAGGGACAATTCTGTTAGGGCGAAAGACTGAAAATTAAAGGGATGAACATGGGGTGAACGATGTTCACAGATGGAAGTACGTGAACGGGGAATGGGTACCAGGCGGCAAAGCGGAAGTTGCACCGCCTAACCCGATCTACATCCACCCGGAGAGCCCGAATTTCGGATCCCACTGGATGAAAGAGGCGGTGTCGTTCGCCAAAGTGAAGTTAACTAACAAATCGAACGGGAGTGGGCAGATAATGCTGAACTCGTTGCACAAGTATGAGCCACGGGTTCACTTGGTCCGCGTGGATGCTGTGGAACAGAGAACGGTGATTACAATGGTCTCTTCTGTGCGTGTAGCAATTTTTACTAATAAATTTGATTGATCTAGGTGCTCACGTATCGTTATCCCGAGACGCAGTTCATAGCAGTGACAGCGTATCAGAACGAGGAGGTGACGAACTTGAAGATCAAGTACAATCCCTTCGCGAAGGCGTTCCTCGATGCCAAGGAACGTCCTGCTGATCCGCAAACTTATCCGCAATGTAAGTTCCACTGACTAGAGACCAGTTCCACTGAATAAGACAGATCAAGATTTATTGATGATTTATGAGTAATACGGTATCTGAAATTAGTTATTCAATTTGTACAGATACAGGGGCATGGTTTCTACCTCAACCGACCATGGGGTACGAGTACAACACCGCTTCGGCGATCGTAGCTGCACAAAACCAAGCGTCAGTGACCGTCAATAATCATCTCTCTAATGCCTGCACCGTGTCTACAGCCGGTCACAGAAACACTTGCAGATCTACGCCTTACTCTCTCAGACACAAATATATACAAGACGGTAAGATCCTGAAATGACAAAAATTGATGTAAGAACAATTAATTATTCAACCGTCGTTACAGAGCAACGCGCAGACCCATACAGTCCAGTACAACTTCTCCACTCCACAGCTTACGTGACAGCATCGGGATGGTCACCGCGTAGCCCGGAGTCTCTGCAAACTCTGAGTCCAGCATGTTTACCCCCAACTCAAGAATGGCCCACGTCCCCGTCGCCGTCGCCAACATCGTCCTCTCATGCGATATTCAGCAGAAGTGTCGTCGGTACATCCTCGCCGACTACAGCCACAGGATGCGCCCTGTATGTACCATCAAACCTGCCCTCTGTGCCCCAAGAGCACGGTCATTGCTCTGACACTTCTGCCTGGATACACCCCAGCTCCCTGTCTGAGCAACAGCAACAACAACAACAGCCTTATATAAACTTGAACCTGCATCTGCATCATCAAATGTCATCGTATGCGTCAGTTCCTCACAGCGGTCTCCATCACCCATTGCACCCGAATGGTGCCGACACAGTTCCTTCAGTGGACGACTATGTCCACGACTACCAAGCGTCTCCCGTTCAATCTACAACGCCCGACCGTCATCAACAACATCATCATCCTCAGATGTTGCATTTGCAACCGATCCAACAGACTGGGACAGTGTCTCCTGTCAGCGTGGAATATGATACTCCTCCGAAAGAACATCATATACCGGTCAGTTACGCAGATCAAAATGCAGATACGATGAACGATGTACAGCCGGATGAGAATCGAAGATACTTGACGACGGTAATTGATAGACATCATCGGCAGGAATCAGATATCGCTGCCAATGACCATCAGACTACCGCTTGGACACCGTTGACGCCACCACCGGCTCCGCAAACTACGGCGATTTGATTTAAGTATGTGATACAATTAGTTTTAATTATACTGCATCGTTGCTACTTCATTTCTACAGTTATTCTGATAGCTAGGTGATTAGAAGAAGAGAAAAGGACTAACGCTGAAGACGTGTCTCTACGTAGGTGCAATACGAGTATAGATATTAAAAGGTTCTTGATAAAAACTTTGAATACATTGAATCGAGAGTGCAGATTGCTTGTTAAATTTTAAAAAAAATTGCAAAGCTATTTTAGATGGAAACTATGAAATTTCTACTGCCTTTCCTACGAACCTCTCAATTACTGATAAGCTAAAGCATACGTATTAACGTTTATATCAGGATTAATCGAAAAGGTTGCAGATTGCATTCGGCAAACTGTTGACAAGTGTAATTTAAGTATTTCGCAATCGATAAATTGATAGCAATTCAATTTCGATTTCCAAGAAATCAATCCGTCCTAAGATCGTGTCTTAATACTTTTAAATGGTATGTATCGGATAATATAATCATTACAATAAAGTATACTGAACATGCATACATGGTGTCTTCCTCAGAGTTCACAGAAACGTGGTTGAAACGTAAACTATTTTGTGTCGTAGAACATATTAGATTATTTATTTATAAACAAAATAAAGATACATTAACGTTTAGTTCATAATAATTTACTACAGTTTATGTTCAACTATAAATTTGTAATAGTCGTATATATAACAATTAACTTTATATTAAGTAGTAACGAAATTTCTAAAAAGCAAAAGTATCCAAATTTTATTCTTTTTACATTTGTACAGTTTAAGAATATATAATTTTCTAAATATTGTTTGTACATTAACCAAACCAATGGTTACCCATGCAGTCTCTTGTCCATTCCGTTTGACACACCCAACACCAATGAAAACTGCAGCCAGCTCTTGTGCAAATCATATGCATGCATCCTCCTAAGAAATATATGCCATTAATCTTGAACTGTACATTAATATAATTACATCAATTTTACATGTTATTTTGAATACCATCTCTTTCAGTCGGAGTCCTACATTTCGGACACGGTTTTGTTGATATTTTTATAGTCTTCTTGCTAGCCTCGTCCCATTTTGCCTAGAGGAAATGATATAGAATAACTTTTCTAGGTCTACGACAAATGTAATCTGTATAATATCGTTTTAAGTACATCTTTAGCTCTTTGCGGGTCCACCAAATATCCGTCGGACTTCAGTTCTGCGTTGGAATATTCCGATGAATACGATTCACAGTCTCCTACGTGGTAGCCTTGTAAACATCTTCTGCAGAAAACATACTGCAAACAATATACAAAGTACAGTAATAACATTTATTGAACAGTACTATTAAAGACTTTTCCAACTTATGAAATATTTTTACATATGTATGCTTACTCCACAGCCACCGACACATTGAATTTTTCTGCATTGATCGCTACCATCATCTGGAGTCTCCGGTATAATTCCCATCCCACAATCTGGTCTCGGACATAGAAGACCACCAGCACGCAGAACATACTCTTCTGTGCTAAACCTCTGATACTGTTCATACTAAACAGTATGCAGGCATGTGATAAATATTCAACGAATTTTCTTTGAATTCTTGAGTCACCTCAAGCAATTGAGATACCTGTGCTGAAGTGAGAAGATGAAAATGATGCACTTCAGGTATAAGAGAATCGGGGCACCCCGCTGGACAAGGAAGTGTGTAATACCCTCTATTATCATCAAATTGAAACTGACGTTCTCGTAAACGAACCGAACAATATTCTTTGAAGCAATCCAAGCAAGTAACATGTCCTGCTTCACATGGAAAAACCAGTACTGTATCTCTGAAATAATGTAACTTTGTTTACAAATATGAGAACCTGATTCATGCTACAGAGAATACAGTAATTACTTAATATCTGTGCATGCTAAACAAGGTATCTTCCTCAAGTTTGGTTTAACAAGATACAATGGAACTGCTTCATCTTGTTCTCCAAGACTGGCATGTCTTGCACATTTGAAGTAAAAACGAGCATATAAAACTTGAGTATCAGTATCATCAGAAATTGTTGCAGGTGCAGGGCATAAATCATTCTCACAGTGAACTGTTATTCTCCTTGGCTGGAGTACATCTGGCCAGCATTCGGGATCTCTATCTACAGTAACAGCCCCACTATTACAGGTAGCACATCTTACTCTTAGTTTGCCTGTTGTAACCGCTTTACAGGGTGCTGAACAAAACACGAAGAAATGAGCACGAGTCTCTTGATGCTCTACAAACAGTACAATATAATATTAATTATTAAAAACTTCATAACAATTTACATTGATAAATGTACACATTAACCAATGTGTGTTTACCCTTTAAAAGGCTATAATTTTTCTACCTTCCTTGATCGAATTCTCGTGAAGGTCAGAATCATCCAAAGGCAGATCAGTAAGAGTTTCATTCAATGGTTTGCCACCACTGTCATTGAAATCAGAAGCCTCCAAAGATTCCTCGATGGTACTTGTGTCTCTGCTTCTATTAAATCTTTGGTGAGGTGCTCGAATAGCATGCAGAATGCTTTGTTGCCCTAAATCACATTCCTGCAATAGCATCATGTTACTTTATATTGTTACTACATAATGCTGTCAATTCCATGGCCTGGGACTGAAAGCAGTAGGGTGGGCAATTGTTATGACAATGAATAAAGGAGGTTAGGATACCTAACCTCAACTGGCCATGTAGAAGCATATTACCATCATTCCTGTAGTGAAAATACAAGCGTTTACCTCTATTATCGTCGAATTGTGCAACTCTTTTCCCGCAAAAATAATTTTGATGTCCTCGGGTGACGTGCCCATTTGAGAGGCCACTATTTCTTTCACATTTTTTATATCCCATTTCGGATCCAGATCGACAGCAAGCACATTGCCAGTATTCGTTTTCACGTATATGCTCAAAGAGTTAGATATTCTTCGTTTTCCAAACCAAATGATTTGCAACATCTTGAGAAACACGTTTCTTATGAAGTCCAAAAACAAACTCATATCGAAGACTGCAATCGTCGATTTCAATTCGCTCCCACTCTCAATGAGGAAACGTAAAAGACCGAACGATGACAGTGTTATCAATCAACATTTACATTTCATGGTAGAATTAATCGTTCGAATCAAATGTGCAATATATTCGTGAGTCTATTATACATACACATTGTTACAATGCAAGTGTTGACGATTTGTTATGCAATATGTCTAAGCCGAAACGCAGCAGTGTATCTTCAAACTTATTATTAGACTCTATCAGATAACATTTCAAATCTGGCGCGCTTCGTTCAAGCGTACAAACAGCGCTATTATACGTAGAGTGGCGAAACGCTCAAACTCCTAAAGAAAATGACCAACAGAATTCGAGTAGAATACTAAAAGTAGAATACAGAGGAGGATATGTGAAATGTATTTTAAAAACCTTCAATTATACAAAGCATAACAATATATGGTATATATAATTATTGTATATTCAATGATAATAATGATTATAACGATAACATAAATATTATAAATAACAGATATCATAACAACCGACCGAACAACGACTCGATGCAACCAAAAGAGTAAATTCTAACAAAAATCAGGTACACAGTATAATGGCGGACACGTTATTTTAATTAGGGAAGAATGAACATTCAAAATGAAATCTTGCAACCAAATCAAATTCCAATCAAAGTCCATTGTCGCGAGTACTGCAACATGATTGTTTTTATGATCCAACCGATTTTACGACTTCAACGTATCGTGACTATGCCAAAAAAAATTGTACAAGAGCATCATCTACGCTTGATTAACCATTTAGATCCTTTTCTTATGTATCTGATACCTGTTTCTATACACCTAATCACAGGTTGTCTTTTGGAACTTTTGGACATTCTTAAATCGTTGACATCCTCAACATTAACAATTTTTCGTTTTCTACTTGTAACATTTGTAGCTTCGTCATATTTCGAGCATGACGGATCAGTCATTTCTGAAGCCAAATGTTTCCGATCTCTGCATTTCCGTAAATACTGATTCAGGGTCATCCATGGAGCTCCAGCTTTAGTTCTTCCGAAATCTGAATCTGCATCTTTGGCTTCCGGAATCTGGGTCCATTTTTTGGTGAACTTGTTATAATGTCCACTTATCCTATAGCACGTATCCTTCGGTGTTTTTTCATTGCCAAACCGATATAGGTCACCGTGTTCTTCGGGAGCCTTATCTATTAGCAATCAGTTTTTTACATTCAAAAGAACTACAATTATATTAATTTCGTAGCATGACCCGGGCAATGACTTACCTGTACCATAATTATTCCTTTTCCTTTTCGGAAATGATGCCACATTTTGATCAGTAACTGGGGCGCAGTATTCGCGCATTTCTTCAGGGTGCGTCTGAACATAATCATCCCAGAGCATGTCAGCCACTGCTGTAGGCCATTTTACGTCATAATGCCACCGTCTACTCGTATCGACACTGATTTTTGGTTTCCGTCGATGTCTTACGCCTGGATAAGTCTTTAACGGCTTGTTGTGATGTCCTGAAATTGAACTACAATTATTAACAAGTTAGCAAATAAACCTCGGTCTGACGTGTGCGTCTAATCAACAGTCGTTGTCAGTTCCAGGTTGAAAACAATCTAATTACTCGTCAACAGAAGATCATCCTCTTCATCGCTGCTATAGACAAGAGGATGAACGCTCGGGAGGTCCTTCAAGTGCAACAATTCCACGCCATTCCCCAAGTCTGTCTTCACCGGACTCGCAGCATTCTCGTCGTACCGAGGAAGAGGTGAATCAAAATGAAAATTGTAGAAGCAATGAGCTTCGCGAACTCGTTCTAGGGTTGGAGACGGACGACTCTGAAGCAATAGGGGTGTCATCGGAGAAGACTTTCTAGGCTGTAGATTCTCATCATTTCTGAACTCCAAGATCGTCTCCCAACTGCTATCAGATGTTTCAGGCTCTTTGCGTTTCACATGTTCTTTTCTGCTTTTTCTTTTAGGTACCGCATGTTGTTCCTTCTTCTTCTTCTTCTTCTTCTTCTTCTGCTCCCCCTCAGCTTCATTATCTACCTGCTCTCTGAGCCGTCTTTTGGATCGTCTTCTGAGCCGTTCAACGGACGAAGAGGAATTCGAAGTGATCGACGAAATACTGATGCTAGGTACATCCGATATGAAAGTTTTGGGGGTGCTACAGCTTTTTCTGTTCTTGATCAGTCCCCTCCGCGCCATTTTTCAGGAAGGAGATGAAGTAATCCCGTCTTTGGAATATAACAACGTACGATCCCGCTTTCGGAGTTGCCGACGAGTCCAAGGCGCTTCTTATGAATTATACCAACGTGGAAGTAGTACGGAAGAATATCGGCAACTGACTGACAAGGTCTTCGAAATTCAACCTACAAATACCCGTACTATGTAAACGTTGTTTTGATGCGTTTGCATAAACCGAGGCAGTTCAAAAAGAAATAGTTAAGGTGTTGTTATGATACCTTCAATAACACAGTACGGAATTGGTCAAGCAAATTCCAGTAGACTCTTGTATAACGCGATAATGTATTACGCGTTGTAGAAATTTACGTTATATATATATATATATATATATATATATATATATATATATATATATATATATATATATATGTCGATATATAGGTTTGCTATCGCGTATTTTCTTCGTATGCATATAATATCGTAGTCACAATATTTTCGGCGCGTTATATGAGAGTCTACTGTACGTTGAATCATTTAGGGCGCCTCCTCTTCATGACACGCTCCTGGCGGAACTAGAGGAATCACACCCAAGGCCACGATTTTCAAAATATCCAACTCCGACTAGATTGGTTGTCAAATAAATTCAAAGAAGGTTAATCCATCGATGCTTCGTATCGATATCGTTCGATTCCTGTAAAGAATAAATACCTTGTTGAAAATAAACAACGTATTACACGGACGCACCTGGAAGTTAAACGTGATTGCATTCAAACGTTACATGCTAAAACGAAGTATCATCTGTGGCTTCAATTTAACCATGGTGCAATCACTCGGATAATTCAATCAACATGAACAAATTAAAAAAAACTATTATCCTTCAGAGTATATTAACAAGAACAAAGGAACTATTCAATTTACAAACCTGGGAAATTTATGGAAATAGAAATATTAAAAAAATTTGCCGATCACAAATAAACCTCTGTGTCTTACTGGGTAGATTTTGATTTTATTTCGCTAGTTTCGAACGATATTAATAAGGAAGTTAAATGATGACTTGTAGCTGTTTTTTGTGAAGAGTCGGGGCAGAGCTCTTTGTGCCCTAAAATATTAAATTCTTTTGAAATATTAATTGAACTATTTTTACCCAAGGATTCAAAAAACGCCTAAAATTTTAATACAACGCTATTTTTACCAAACCGGTCGAAAGATACAATTGAAAATGTAAATTATTTTCTTAGTTCAATCACCTTTCCCCAAATGACTTTTCAACGTTTTCTAGGGTATCTATAAAATTCATTTCGTAAAATTAGGTATATGTACAGATCGATAAAACTAATATGAACTAAATATTACCGGAGCGCTTTCATAAACCGCACTTCACTACACCCTTGGCCGACAAAGGCGTCCGCAGTGGTGGGAGGGACATTGCCGCAAACCAAAAATCAGTGTTGATAAGGGTGCAAGGTGGCTGATTGACGTAAAATGCTTTGTAGTATTCGCAGACATGCTCTGGAATGAATATCTTCGAACACACGCTGAAGAAATGCGCGAATACGTTGCTCCAGTTAGTGATCAGAATGTAACATCATTCTCAAAAAGGAAAAAGAATAATTATGGCACAGGCAAGTCTGGGACAAAATTAATGTAATTGAAGTTTTTTTAATGTAAAAGACTCATTGCTAATGGACAAGGCTCGCGAAGAACACGGAGACGTACATCGGTTCGACAGTGGAAAAGCACCGAAGACTACGTACTATACGATAGATGGACATTATAACAAGTCGACTAAAAAATGGACGCAGATTCCTACAGCCAAAGATGCAGATTCAGATTTCGGGAGAACTGAAACGGGAGCTCCGAAGATGACACTGAATCTATATCTACAGAAATATCTACGGCTCGGAAACATTTGGCTTCATAAATAGTTGGCCCGCGATGCTCGATATATGATGAAGTTACAAATATTATAAACAAAAAACGAAAAATTGTTAATGTTGCGAATGTCAACGATTTAAAAATAACCAATACCCGCAGCCAAAATTTAACAGACTTGTGACCAGGTCTGTGGGAACACTGATTTTTGGTTTCCGTTGATGTCTTACTCCTGGATAAGTCTTCAACGGCTTGTTGCGGTTGCCTGAAATTTAACTATAATTATCGACAAGTTAACAAATAAATCTCGGAATGACGTGCGTCTAATCAACAATCGGTGTCAGTTTCAGATTAAAAACGGTCTAATTACTCGTTAACAGAAGATCAGTCTCTTCATCACTGCTATTGACAAGAGGATGAACACTCGGGAGGTCGTTCAGGTGCAACGATTTCACGCAATCCCCCAAGTCTGTCTTCACTGGGCTCGCAGCATCTTCGCCACGCAGAGAAGCAAGTAAATCAAAATGAAAATCATAGTTGCAATCAGCTTGGCGAACCCGTTTCTGGGTTAGAGATGGGCGACTTTGGAACAATAGGAGTATGATCGGAGAAGACTTTCCAGGCTGTAGATTTTCCTTCTCATCATTTCTGGACTCAAATATCGTCTCCCAACTGCTATCAGATATTACAGACTCTTTGCGTTTCACATATTTTTTTTTACTTTTTCTTTTAGATGCCGTATGTTGCTTCTTAATCCTTCTCTTCTGCTTCACCTCAGCTCCATTATCTACCTGTCCTCTGTACCGTCTTCCGAGCCGCTCAACGGACAACGAAGTATTCGGAGTGATCGACGAAACACTGATCTTTGGTACCTCAAACACGAACTTCTTGGGGATGCTGCAGCTTTTTCTACGCTTGATCAGTCCCCTCCGCGCCATTTTCCAGGAAAGCCATGAAGTAATCTTATCTTTGGAATATAATAACGTACGATCCCGTTTCCAGGGTTGCTGAGGAGTTCAAGGCGCTTCTTATAAATTATTCCTACGTGGTAGATGTATGGAAGAATATCGACAACTGACTGTCAGGGCTTTGAAACTCAACCTACAAATACTGATATTATAAAAACATTGTCTTGAAGCCTTTGGATAAACCAAAACAATTCGAAAAGAAATAGTTTAGGTGTTGTTATGATACCTTCAATAACATAGCGCGGAATTGGACGGGCAAATTCCAGGAGACTTCTGTATAACGCGATAATATTATATTACCCGTTGAAGAGATTCACGTTATGTCGATGTATGTTTGCTTTCACGTATTTTCTTTGGATGCATATAATATCGTAGTCACAATATTTTCGGCGCGTTACATGAGAGTCTACTGTACGTTGAACCGCTTAGGGCGCCTCCTCTTCATGACACGTTCCTGACAGAACTAGAGGAATCACACCCAAGGCCACGATTTTCAAAATATCCGACTCCGACTAGGTGGTTGTCAAATAAATTCAAAAAAAGTTAATCCATCGGTGCTTCGTGTCGATATCGTTCGATACCTGCAAAGAATGAATACCTTGTTGAAAATAAACAAGATAGGGACGCACCTGGAAGTTAGAGATGATTGCGTTCAAACGTTACAACGAGCGTTAAAACGAAGTATCATCTATAGCTTCAATTTAGCCCTGTTGCAATCATTTAGATGATTCAATCAATATCGACAAATTAAAATAAAAATTTGTCATCGTTCTGAGTATATTAACAAGAACAAAGGAACTATTCAATTACCTTGTCGTCCTTTTTTCAATCATAATCATTATTCTGCGCAAAGGACGACGCAGTACGCTCAACCCGTGAAATTTATGGAAGTAAAAATATTAGAAAAATTTGTCGATCACATTAATCCACTGTCTTACTGGGTAGGTATTGATTTCCTTTTGCTAGTAAATTAGTTTCGATAGATACTAATGATTTAGATATTAATGAGGAAGTTAAATGATGACTTGTAGCTGTTTTTTAATAATTAAAAATATTAAATTCTATAACTATATATTTTAATATAAAATATTAAAATATTAAATATTTTTTAATAATTTAAAATATTAAATTCTTCTGAAATATTAATTGAACTATTTGTACTCAAGGGTTCAAAAAACGCAAAAAATTTTAATACAACGCTATTTTTTTACCAAACCAGTAGAAAGATACAGTTGGAAAAATGAAAATTATTTTCGTAGTTCAATCACTTTTCCTCAAATGACTTTTCATCTTTATCTAGACTATTGATAAAATTCATTTCGTAAAATTAAGTATGTATATACAGATCGATAAAACTAGTGTGAAATGAATATTACCGGAGCGCCCACGCAAACCCCACTTTACTTCGCCCCTGGTTGGCATAGGTGTCCGCAGTGGTGGGGGTAGCTGGAGGTACATATCGTCAGTCCATGCTGGCTCACGGCGCCGGCCGGTTCGTATTCGCGTCGTTCTGTCGATCTTCGATTTGACAGTTATCAGAGTCCTTTTCGAGTCTTCTTTCGATATCTCGTGGGCAGATCGCGTCGAACCCTCTCCATTCGAGCGAACGTTGAAATACATCGCGGGCAACGTGTTCCGACGTGGTTCACTGCGCATGCAGATCACCTGAGAAACGTCGCAATACAGAATTTGGTCCAGTGATAAAATGCCGGCGGACGCGGAGCTCAGCAATCTGCTTAGCAGGCGGCAAAGGATCAACGACGAGCTGGAGGAAGGCAAGGAGGTGAAAAAGCAGTACAAATTCGTGAACGTTTACACGGAATTCCACGAGATGTCCCGCCGCGAGATCAAGCAGTACGAGCAGACCTTCAACAGGTGAGTCCGTTTCCTTTTCTCCCCGTTTCTTTACCTGCCCACGATTTTTTTGACTACCGGAAAACTGTTGTCCCGCGGTGTCGCGCAGCCATGAAAAGATCCGAGGGCCTATCTTTTCCTGTCCCGTGGGGACCATGGGTTCCCATAGAGAACCTTTGTGCGTACGAAACGACCGAATGTCATTGTTCCACCGGTACGTACGGTCGTGCACAATGGGCGCGAACTAGTTCGAATTTTAAACACTGCGATCTAATTTTAACGTCGTCAACTTTTCTTCAATACGATGTAGGTGTGCCATAATTTTTATCGATCTATCGATTGACCTGGTCTCAATTGTTCTCGCGTTCGAAACGTAATCGAAATCTGACGCTTTATTTTGATATGTATGTATTTAAGAAATTAATCGAGGTGCAACTTCACTCTTCAATTTTAATTCGATTCAATGAACTGCGTCACTTTTGCGACATTTTTGTGGTTAGTGGCGCGGCAAACAAAATGTTAAAAGATGCGTTCTCCTAAATAGTAATATCGCATCCCATGAGTTGTAATATATGCTACTGGGACTTATTATTAAAATATGTTGTCCAAGTTATTATTCTGAACAATTTATTTCTACAAATTATAATATATAATAAATATATAATCTATAATCTATAATATATATATATATATATATATATATATATATATATATATATATTATTATTATTATTATTATTATATTATTATTATTCAAATATGTTGTCCAAGTTATTATTCTGAACAATTTATTTCTACAAATTTAATACTATCTATAATATATAATAAATAAATAATCTATAATATATATATATATTGATATCGTGAGTATATCAATAACTAAAAGAGAGCGCCTATATTAAATTTGTAGAAATAAGTTGTTCAGAATAATAACTTGGACAGCATATTTTAATAACACATATACGCATATATATACCTTCTGATCTTATGTACAGTCAATGATAGTTTAATAGGGGTTCGCTAGATCGTTTTTTTTTTCTTTGAGCTTGTTCGTTAAAAAGACAAAGAATAGCGAGACCGGGAGGAGAAAAGTGAGAGTGAATCACGGGGCTGCGGTTATACGAGTCACGATTTTTCTTCTTATCCTACGTTTACGTTCGGCTTTATTTATCTGCCCGCTGGAAGATCGTGTTCCCATGAATAGATTGTTTTCGTTTTGCGTATTGGAGCACGCGAAATTAAACCATGACGAAACGGAGTAGATCGTATCTTATTACAATCATGTTGTTTCCAGATAATTATGTATATAATTGGTATTGTATTGCATTCGTGGAAATTACAACTGCCGGACGCAGTTGGAACCGTTTTACATGGCGGGAAATTGTATCGATTTCTTTGAAACTGATGGGAAAATAAATTTTGGAATAAAACTGAAACATGCTTTTTGCTGGTCCAGCGACTTAGGGGATCCTGATTATTTGCTGTAATTATTGAAAATTAAAATGTACATTAAGTTTCTATAATTACAATTATAATAACAATAATAATATTATATAATATATAATAATAATAATATAATATAATATATATAATATATGCTATAATATATAATAATAATAATAACAATATAATAACAATTATAATAATAATTACAATTACAATTATCTTGACATAATAGTGTTCTTATCAAATTATGAAATACTAACTGTTCGAGTAAAATCTTAGATAAGATAAGTGAAACTAGTAGAAAATTATCAGTACATAATTTGTAGCACAGTGTCTAATTAAATTGTATATTCAAATGGTATTGCAACTTTTCGCATGAATCAACTTTCTGAATCATTGCGGTATTAAAAGTTGTCCTTATTTACGAAACACATCATTTTTCCTACCGTAAAGTTTATTTCCAACGGAGATGAATGACGACCGCTGAGGTCATTGATTATACACTTTTACGATACCGCGGACTGATGACCGGAGTTGTATTAACTAAAAGTGAGTAACGCATTGGTAAACGTTACTAGCTCGATGAATCAACTTTACTATCTTATCATGGTCTACGCGCGGCGTTAATAGAACTACGGATTTTTATATACATATATCTATCGCGCGAAGATTCTTGAAAATTCACGTGCTTATTAAACAAATGTGCAATCCTACAAATTTCATTTCCGCTCTCGAGGCGTTTGTGAAACGCGCCTGAAAACTGTTTTATCATTTACGAAAACGATTTTCACGTCCGTATTCAACAAATTCTTAAAAATTGAAGTATTCGCCTACGTTCAACTTCCATGAAACTTTATATAAAATTTTATAGTTAATTTAGGTTCGAGTACAAAGATTAAAATTGTCGACACTGAGGTTTCTTCCCCAAAATTCTCGGTCCAGCAACAAAGAAACCATCGAATCGATTGCACCCAATTCCGTTCTTACACTGTTTCCATTTAACGCAGCCTAGAAGCAACAAATTCAATTTCTTTTTTCACGATCTCGCACGAATTATCTCGGTCGAAAAACTTATTCAATTTTAATTCCAAAGACGGTTCCCTTTTTTACGCGGTTTTTCCTAGAGCGTATCTGCCGTCTAAAAAATATTTCCCCGGTTTCCCAGCTTCGTTTCACGGCGGAGTCCCTTACGATCGCTCGTAACAGCCCGTCGAACAATAAATGTTACCCGGGAATGGTCCCTTAGGCCTACGAAACCGAAATCGGCCCTCGTAATCTCGGCGGCCGATCGTGTTTCCAGCGCGTATCAAACAAAACGAGTACAACGAAACGCTGGAAACCGAGTCTGTTGTCTTCGTGGTCATTCCTCTCCGCAGAGAACGGAGGAGAAAAAGAAGGAGCTGTTCACGAGGTGCTCTCGTCGCGGTTCCGTTTCCGCGACTCGACCGAAAATAGCATATTCGTGTTTCCGTCTTCTAGCCTCCGGTGGGTTTCGCAGTTATTTCGCGGGCACGTAGGCGCAGCTTTCGAGGATGGCCAAGTGGCTGTGGCGATCCACCCCGCCTTCTGGCTTGTCAAACCTGCTGTGTGCCCTGGCCGGCTCACTCCGAAATACCTGCAAGAAGAACAAGAACAAGAGAGACAAGCAGGACAGACTGGGGCCCCGAGGTCGTCCGCCCTGGTCCCCGATTCCGCCGCGGAGAACCATATCCTGCGGCCTTATCCTTGCGCCGCAAATTATGGGCCACGGCTGTCTAGAAGCTCCCAAAAATCGAGCAATTTGATTCTCACGTTTACTACATTATCCGGGGAAGAATCCTCGAAAGTTTCGAGTAGATCCGAGCAGAATTCGCCAAGTTCGAGGCGTTCCAGGCGTGTTCGACTCTCGAATGGTTGAACTTCGGCACGTTTTGTGCCCCAACTGCGATCGTTCCACAAATTCGAATTTTCGAGTAGGCCAATCTAAAGTTCAGATCGGATAGTCGACTGGGTCCACGAGCTTATTAACAGTCGTATTAACCCCGTGGCAGTATGATTTCTTTCGCAGCTACGTTGATCAGCATACTTCTTCGCTCCCTAATTGAACGGGATCGCTTTTGTTTCGCTTATAAGGTGTTTTTAGCAAAAATAATGTTCAATTCAAATTGTCAAAGGTGTCCTTGTTAAAACTAGTGTTCGATTAAAATTGTCAAAGGTGTCTTTGTCAAAAATAGTGTTCGATTAAAATTGTCAAAGGTGTCTTTGTCAAAACTGCTGTTCAATTAAAATTGTCAAAGGTGTCTTTGTCAAAACTGCTGTTCAATTAAAATTGTCAAAGGTGTTTTTGTCAAAACTGCTGTTCGATTAAAATTGTCAAAGGTGTCTTTTGTCAAAAAAATAGTGTTCAATTAAAATTGTCAAAGGTATCTTTGTCAAAACTAGTGTTCAATTAAGATTGTCAGAGGTGTCTTTGTCAAAACTATACTGTTCAATTAAAATTGTCAAAGGTGTCTTTGTCAAAAATAGGGTTCAATTAAAATGGTCAAAGATGTCTTTGTCAAAAAGAGGGTTCAATTAAAATGGTCAAAGATGTCTTTGTCAAAACTACTGTTCAATTAAAATCGTCAAAGGTGTCTTTGTCAAAACCACTGTTCAATTAAGATTGTCAAAGGTGCCTTTGTCAAAACTACTGTTCAATTAAAATTGTCAAAGGTGTCTTCGTTAAAGATAACGTTCGATTAAACTGATCGCAGACATTTTTGGTAAAAATAGTGTCGAAGTGGCCGATCCGAACAGATCTCCCATATCGTTTCAATCGAGGTTCCCCTGTAATTGAAAACGGAAAGTGGTTGTCCCAGTAGCATAACATTGAAACAATCTCGAGACGATCTCCCGAGAGAACCATTGTACCGGGGCAATTACTTCGGTGTTTTCCTTTCGTCTGAAATCGTCAGCGACCGTCCTTTGATCCGTAAATAGCAGATTACAGACGTTGCGCAGTAATTAATCGTTGTCATACGGCGTCGACTCCCTTTTAAGCCGGCGCGGATCGTTCGAACAGCGGGTACCTACGTAGTTGTAACGCCGAAACAATAAGGAAAACTGGTTTTTCTCGTGCGCAAGTCGGTTTCCTTTTACGTTCCGCGGGATGCTTCTGGATCGCGTGTCCGTAGAACGGCTAGAATTGAGAGACGTATTGTGTACTTAACGTGTCGCGCGTTTTGTATCGGGGCCCTTTCGAGGTACAGTGCTCGGTTTTGATTCCTTTTACTTCTTTCAGCTGTTATTACCGCTGATTGCCGTCATTGATCCCGGCAATTCGAGCTGTTGCAACTCTGCAATGTTACAACTACGCTCCGCGGGACTCGTGCGAATTCTCATTTCTGTGCTCGTTTCTACGGGAACTGAGATAAACAGAAAATTCCACGAACGGATTGAAAGATTTTCTCTGCTGAAAATGACATTAAAATTCATCCCCATTTAATATCGCAATTTTAATCTCATACATCAAGAATTCACATATGCAAAAGTACAATTGTTCTTATAATTTGCATCGTGTTCAACAACCGAAAGATGTCCGCGACACGTGTCGCTTTATCAAAAATTACCGAACTCGTGTTATTCTTTATTCTAACGCCCGCTCGAACGAAGAAATTCGTTCGATCGTTTCGTACGAATGATTTCGTATAATTTCAACGATTTTTAAATTGGGTTATAACCGAATCAACTGAATCACGTGGGGAAATTACGCTGGGAATTTCATTCAAAATCAGAGCTCGATCGATGGTTTTTGGCGGCAGTCCAATTAGGTGGACTGCGCGCAACTGCGCCCGTATTATTAGCGAATCGATCCAGAAATCGTCGAATAAGAATACACTTTTATTATGGGAAACGTACTAACGATGCTGTCCCACATAACAGCCGACCGACTAACAGCCATCGATTGCAAACGCGTCGTCGCAGCGCGTTAGCGTCGTCGCAGCCGATGATCAATGGATCCCCATAAATCGCGGGCCATCGTTGACCCACGGCGACACCGAATATCTCGACGAAACTATCTGTTCGTGTACAACTTTCGTGGGATAACGAATATCCTTGTCCGATGCCCGGCTCGTGAAACGTTGAAATCCCGGGAAAAGTGGGTAGCTAAGTTTCTCGGACAACAAGGACAGGCTCCTTGGGACTTTATCTTTCTGGCTGAGGTATCATCGGTCGGGCTCGGTGTACATGCTCGTGCTCGTGCTCGGGTATCCACGGTGAAACTCTCTTGCTACCAGATTTATTCGCTATCTGGTCGTCGATCGCATAAATAATTGAACGGGGCCCCGCTCCTCGTTATCAATCGGCTAGCATTAGGAGAGCCTGTGTTCTTCGGGGAAGTGGCTAGAGTTTCACTATCTGTTAAGGAGAGACATCGTTTACGGCTTCGTCGGGAAACTTATGCTCGCAGCGGATTCGAACTTACAGCGTGCAGAAGCTTTCGGAAAATACAGTAAATTCTTTCTAATTGACGCTCAGCTTCGTACCAAAAAAGGGGCGATTTGGGAAGAGGAGGTACGATTATTCCAGCCTTGTGGCTCGTTCTCGTAGTTGGTAGTAGTAGTAGTACAACTATAATCGTATCTCCTTTTCCAAATTGTCCATTTTTGTGCACAATCTGAGCGTCAACTAGGGAGAATTCACTGCAGTCGGTTTCTCTAGAATTTCTTCGTCGTACGGACGATTCTTGACCGACCGAAGCTAGAGTGAATTTTGTACACTTTCGTGTAAGGATAACAAGGACGTTGACATCGTTGAATACAAATTTTAGAAATATTCTATATGTAGTAGGTACGTAGATGATTTCTAGTGCTTCTTAGGGTTGAAAGAATTTGTAAAGAAACTCTGTTAGAGGTAGTCAAATCTTGAACGATCTTTGTACACTTTCGTCAATGAATCGTAAAGATCGCAAGGATATTAGCATTATCGAATACGAATTTTCAAAATATTTTGCTTAAATAGTCGACTTTTGGTGCTTCTCTGTGTTAGAACAATTTTTAAAGGAACTTTGCGGATAATCGAAGCCTGAATAATCTCTGTACGCTTTCGTCGATGAATCATAAGGATCGTATCGCATCATTGAACACGAATTTTCATAATATTTCGCTTAAGTAGTCGGTTTTGGGACTAGTAGGCTAGGTGGAAAACAGCGTGAACGTCGGACGAATTAACGAATACATTGGCCGTCAATTAGAACGAGGAGCTCGTTAAAATTCAACGAACAATTTAAGTCTACGGTAGAAAAACGTGCCATAAATATTTCACGCCCGCAGTCTATTAAGCGGCGTAATTAGGACGAGATTTAAGGTGACAATTGTTCGACTGCAGTTAATTGCGCTGTAATGCGTAGAGAAAGCTCGGTTTAGTGCTATTTTTAACGGAACAGCGCTGAAAGACGCCTTTCCAAATTGTTGTTTAAAATTGTTTTCTTGTCTCTCGATTGAGACCCAAATCGATTAAATTCACGACACAAAAAGTAGCAGAACGTGATAAAATAATATATAACATGCAGTTTAAATTCTCCCTAATTGCCCATTTTTGGGCACAATCTGAGCGTTAATTAGGAAAAATTTACTGTACATTGCTTTCCAAAATAATATATATAATAAATATAATAAGTATATAATATATATAAATATAATAAGTATATATAAAATTATTAATAAGATTGAGTTAGTAGAAATGAGCCTGTACAAGAAAAGATCGGTGAAAATATTGTTAATAATTAGCGCGACAACGAGAAACGTTGCGAAAATGGATGCATTTTTCTATCTCGCAAAATCGAGAGCGTAATAATTACGGATGTTGGTTTGTTGGCTCGCTTCAGGTGGAAATAATTAATCGCGAAACGATAGCCTGCAGTAAAATCAATGTTCCGATAACCGACTAAACGCTTATCACGCTCGAACGACTATAAATACGCGTGGCTTTTGTATGGTGGTTAGACGATATAGGTTCGCTGACATTTGATAGTGGCCGTATAGTTTGTCGCCTGATACTGGATGCGTCAACGTAGGCTGCGGTTATCTGTCGGTCACTTCCTGCTTCGGCGCAGGTCTTACCTCGACGAACTTTCCCAAATTTTTAATTGTCATATTCGTGTTTACGGTGTCCCGGATTTTCAATCGACAACAGAATACCGCATCTCCGGTTTTCGAAATGAAATTATTTCGAGCCTCTGAACGCGACGATCTTTCGATTAAACGAAAATAAATCGCTATTAAACCGCACATCTCTTTGTTACTAATAATTATTAATAATTAGACAGCTGCTCTTTGTGCGGAGTAATAATTCTGTGCATCGGTTGCAAGAAACAAGAGAATCGCGTAAGAATAGATTTCTTCTGTTTATAATTTTAATATCTTTAATTTCTATTTTTAATTTGCAACCAAATTCGCGAATCTTCTTGCTACGTTTACTTTTGTGCTTCGTCCATTTGTTTCGGTAATTTTGGTCAATTTAATTAGGCGAAGATATTGGAACGGAAGAATTTATTGAAAAATTTCAATGAAATCTCAGAGATCGAGTATCGGCGTTCGAGTCGGATCCGTCGAGAAAATTCGAGTATCGATTGATTTTACCAACGGCCTGGGAAACTCTGGCGTGAGCGAACGATCGAGGAAACGGCAGCGGTATCAGCGAGCAACGAGTTAACTCGTCCTGCCTATTTAGCAGATTTAATGGCGGAAGCGATCTATTGTTGCATATCGTTTCTATTACACTTCCATATTGCTTGATCGCGTTAACGGCCGGCCACACAGTATAGCGTGTACCGTACGTACGCGCCACGTAGAATGGCTCGTTAGAATGGCCAATGTATAGATTTTACACGTGAGAAGAATTTATTGCGACACGTTCACCGTGCCGGTATCGGTCACGATTTGTCTCTCTCCCCCATTGCTCGCGAACTTACCGTGAAAGGAGGAAAAGATAATGCCGCGAAAAAATTAGTTTAAAAGCGGCGGCCGCCTTTTACGCGCGCAGAAAAACGAAAACGAGCAACGCCTCTCGAGGTGAACAACATGCTATGCCGTGACTTTTTGCACGCCGACTGCGAGGTGTCTTTAGTTGACGGAAAAACTTGGTCCCATTCGATTCGACTCGTTACGAACCGGCCGAGAACGTCGGTTCGTAAAAATTTGGAGAACGATCGGTTTCGTACTCGATCCGGTTATCTTTGAAGCAACTTCTCCTTTTTCTACGCTATTTTATCTTCTGTTTTTATTAGCGAACAATGTTTCCCTTCCGGGTCAGATACGAGTTGTGTATTTATTAAACCCGAGTGGGTCTAATTGTAATTACTTTCTAATTGCTTTCACTTCTTATTCTGCTCTTATTCGATAAGGTAAACGTTTCCTTTTATTTTTTATTTTGATAAGCAAAAAAGTTCAACGGTGTCGCAGTCGTTTTACTTTGGCTTCTCTGGAAGTCACGAATTTTTATTGAAAGTTAATATTTTATTTCGGTTTCAAGGTATTGCCTGACGTCGGCGAAAATATTGTATCAACGATTTTGAAAATGGAAATACTTTAAATATGCGCTATAGCACTTGAATAATCACTAGGAACACGTATTTTTCTGCATTCTAAATCCTCCCTAAATCGGTAAGCCGATTATCAAGTCGCGAGGCTCGACTAATCGAATCTCCTCTTCCCAAAGTGTCCATTTTCGTTTGCAAGCTGAAGGAAAATTAGCGAGAATTTACTGTATTTTGCAAAAAGTGCGGTAGAATATTCTAAGAATTTTCTAACGAACCGAGCGAACGATCGCGTAATGCCGATCCTATTTTATTGATTTGAATAAGAGAACATTCACCGCCCCGCTCGAACAACAACCGATATCTTGACATATTTTTACGACGACCACATTTTGCAAACAGCGCGAGATAACGTTCAAAGAATTCCCCGTTAATCGAATAAATATTGATCCCGCTCCGATTGCCGCGTTTTAGAAAAATTCGATCGAATGTTGCCCAACGCACGTGTTTTTTTATCCAGATGAACGCACGATGGAAACGCAACCGTTCCGACATTAACCCGTGCAGGATTAAAATATTGCATGCTGTTAAATAAGGAGTCGGGTGCACTCGCCTCGCCGGGGCTTATAATTAGAAGTCTGCGGTGTTAATATATTCCCCCGGCGTGAACGAGGCAAGTGTTACAGACCCCCCTTGACAAACAGTTACACGTCTGCACCTGCCGGAGACTTTTTTGTTCACCGTGGGGGACAGGCAGGGTTTCCCGAATTTCCTGCGGCGCGTGGCCTCCCGAGAAACCGGAAGTCATCGGGAGCACGCGTGGCGCCAATCCGTTCTCGCGCGATCCAACGCTTTGATTCGCACGCGTGCACCCGCTCCGATCCGCTCTCCGCGTGTGATTCACGGTCGGATTTCGTCGCGTTGCAAGTTGCACGCTGCGACCGACCGATTCGCTCGATGAATCTTCAAAAGAAACGCGTGATTGAATCATGCCCGGCCCGGATCCTCTCGATTGCTCTCGATCTATCGAAGTGTACGCAGAAGCTGAGGACGCCGCTTTGATTGCGCCTAATTCCTTGACGCGCGCAATTGAACCGTGAACTGCATAATTGCAGGAATGTCTCTTGTTCCAGTCCAAAACGGTTGGAATACTTCATTAACCGATTTCGCCGATTTTATCGTTTTCGGAGCGGGCGCGTTTTTTTAGGTATTTGGTTCTCTCGAATATTTAGAACGTTGCTTTGTAATCGTGTTTAAAAACTTATCGATGTATTCTGTGCAATTCTTGACCCATGAATGTGCGAAAAGATGCGCAGTATCAAATAAGAAAAATAAAGAAAATAAGTAAATTAAACAAGAAAAAATTGTTTCGAACAAAACTAAGAAAAATTGAGAAAATTACTTTACGTATATCTAAAAAAACGTTCGTCGAGGTAGCAAATTTTTGCGCAATTCCTGACTCACGAATTTGCATGACGATCCTCGGTCGAGCAACGCGGAGATTCCTCATCCGTCGACTATTATCTAAAACATCGAATGCAAATAGACAGGAAATCGTGTTTAAAAAATTATCGATATATTCTGTGCAATTCTTGACCCATGAATGTGCGTAAAGGTGCGCAGTATCAAATAAGAAAAATAAAGAAAATAAGTAAATCAAACAAGAAAAAATTGTTTCGAACAAAACTAAGAAAAATTGAGAAAATTACTTTACGTATATCTAAAAAAACGTTCGTCGAGGTAGCAAGTTTTTGCGCAATTCTTGACTCAAGAATTTGCATGGCGATCCTCGGTCGAGCAACGCGGAGATTCCTCATCCGTCGACTATTATCTAAAACATCGAATGCAAATAAACAGGAAATCGTGTTTAAAAAATTATCGATATATTCTGTGCAATTCTTGACCCATGAATGTGCGAAAAGATGCGCAGTATCAAATAAGAAAAATAAAGAAAATAAGTAAATTAAACAAGAAAAAATTGTTTCGAACAAAACTAAGAAAAATTAAGAAAATTACTTTACGTATATCTAAAAAAGCGTTCGTCGAGGTAGCAAGTTTTTGCGCAATTCCTGACTCACGAATTTGCATGGCGATCCTCGGTCGAGCAACGCGGAGATTCCTCATCCGTCGACTGTTATCTAAAACATCGAATGCAAATAACCAGGAAAGTGATTCGCACAAGAAAAAAAAGAATACGCACGAGCCGTCTACTAAAATAGCGGATTCATTGACCAAAATTTGCGAAGCCGCGAGGAATGAAAGTTGCGAAAGAAACGAGTTCCTTTAGTCATCGGAGTCGTCCGGCGGATCGATAGAAAATATTCTCACGTCGTCGACCAGTTATCGAATGAATTTGCCTGACGCTTATATATTCGGAACGCGTGATACCCGCGAATAGTTCTGAAATAACGGTCTGCATGTCGTTATGCGACGACTACGCCAAACTGGCAGCCGCATTCTGGCCGAACTCATTTCTTTCAACGCGATCGGGGGAATCGATGGTCGGGTTTGTTCCGCGGTGCAGAGAAAGTGAAACAAACGAAACGTTTTTCTCGAAACTCCTCCGGGAGCCCGGATTTCGGTGCATTTATCTTGGAAAGCCTCGTGAAACAAATTCGTCGTAAAGATAAAAAATCTACGCCAGTCTTCTCTCTAATTATTGCAGAATTTTGTCGAGGCTGTTCCCTGGCATCTTCCCGGAATTTTCAGCGACAGATTTTTGCGAACCTAGTTTCACCGATCGGCAGAAATATCCTCGTTGCAAGGATTAAATTAATCCGTAATTTTCTGTAACGATGACTTAGGTTACTTAGATTAGACGACTTATTCCTTTAAAAACAAATCACGGTAAATTCTCACTAATTGACGCTCAGCTTGGAAACAAAAATGGACGATTTGGGAAGAGGAAATACGATTATTGCAGCCTCGCGACTCGTGATTTTATAGTCGTTGATAATCGGTAATTATAAAAACGAGCTGCAATGCTCGAATAATGCTCTTCCCAAACTGTCCATTTTTGTGCACAATCCGAGCGTCGATTCGGGAGCATTTACCGTACTCGTCGAACATAACTCGGTTATTTCCTGATGCGGTCATAGTTTCGTAACAGTGACTGCTTTAAAAAAAAAGTAGAGGATTTGTCCGCCAAGTCACGGCTTCCTCAAGGTAGATCCCCGACGTGACCGGTAACGCGAGTTGACTCTAATCGGGCCAGGTAATTCCAAGACGTGTCGGGGGTGGCAGAGACGGGTGTCGTTATCGCAAAATCAATTCTCGCATTATGCGGCCGCGATATACGTTCACCGTCGTTTTCCAAGACTAGCTCGCGCAGGAACTGGGTCAAGGTGGGTGCCGGTACTTCTCTTGGCTGATACCTTCCTCTCGCCCTTCCACCCATTCTTACACCGAGATCGATGCGATGGAGATTCTCCTTTTGTATTCGGGAGCACGTCATCGCAGCCGCGGCCCGATTGCACTGTTCGCCGTCACTTTTGCCGGGCTCCCGGCGCGACTGAAGTCAGCTTTCCAGCTTCGGCTATGCTCGCACTATGATCGCCTTGCCTTCAATTTATAACGTTGCGACTTGAATTTTGTTTTTCGAGATGATAGCCCGACTAATTTGCTGGACGAGAAAATTTGGCCGATTTTTTGGCCGAAATTTGGCCGAAAATTTTCGCCGATGAGAAAGTTTGTTCGGAAAGTGCATTCGATTGGAATGACGATACAGTAAATTCTCCCTAATTGACGCTCATCGCGAGTCGTAAGGATTGTAAGGATAATTAAATTAATTATAAATTAATTCAGGATTACACGAGTATCATGACGGATGAAACGAGCCCCGCCGGTATTATTTGATCTTTAACGTAGACTTGACCTTTCGGCATCGTCGAATGCAAATTACAATTAAAATTACATGAATTACATGTTACAAATGACGATCGAACAGTTCGATCGAGCTAAGAATACGCTGTCCAAGCACTGTCATCGACCCATCATTCAACAGCGTGTCTATGTCACCTGCGACGTGCACGTGTGAGAAATCAATTAAGCGGTGAACGTTGAAAGATTGTAACGCAACGCGCGGTTAACGTGAAAATCGATCGTTTAAATAATGCATGGGCAACGATTTCCATTTACCATGCGTCCGTAGACACGGATTCGCCGGCGCAGAGTGCAAGAATCATTCGAAGGTCGAGGTTACACGTTTATGAGCACGGTCAAGCCCGAGCTGATCAATAAGAGCGGGAGAGGACTATAGATATATGTATGTACGCGTTTCTACGGCGCTACTCGTATCTCCCCCGCGTGTCTGTCGAACGAGAGAGACAGTCGTGTCCGCGATTTCACGGATCGTTTGAATAATCAGTCGATGAGAGAACGTGCTCTCGTCACAGCCATTTTCTTTTCATTATCATAATATGGCTGATTGAATTCTTCCTTCCGATTATACGCTGTCTACTCCGCTCACTCGAAGCTTCATTTATTTCAACGTCGGCAGACTACTGCTACTTTTTTTTCATACTTACTTATTTTTTTTATACTCCTGTTATTTTTTTTTTGTTATACTTCTGCTATTTTTCTTTAGTTTTACTTTTTGTTTTACAGATCTGATACTTTTCTATACATATTTGCAATTTTTATATATTTTTGCTATCCTTCTGTACTTCTGCTATATTTTTATACTTCTGCTATTTTTTTGTTATATTTTTGCTATCTTTTTGTTATACTTATGCTATTTTTCTGTGGTTATACTATTTTTTTACAGGAGTGATACCTTTCTATACATATTTGCAATTTTTACATATTTTTGCTATTCTTCTGTACTTCTACTATTTTTGTTATACCTCTGTTATTTTTTTGTTATATTTTTGCTATTTTTTTTATATATTTCTGCTATTTTTTTGTGGTTATACTATTTTTTTACAGGACTGATACTTTTCTATACACATTTGCAATTTTTACATATTTTTGCTGTCCTTCTATACTTCTGCTATTTTTGCTATACCTCTGCTATATTTTTTGTTATGTTTCCGCTACTTTTTTATTATACTTCTGCTATTTCTTTTGTTATACTTCTGCTATTTCTCTGTAGTTCCACAATTTTTTTTACAATTCTGATACTTTTCTATTTTTACATATCTCGCCGCTAATCGACGGAGCGTTTTGATTTCGTGGTCGAGTAAAAGGCGTTTCACAATCTTCCGAGAACGAATTTCCAAGTTGTGCTTCCCACTCAGGAATACACGTACCACCGAAACACTGTTCACGATTCTACGTGGCCGGATTATCGAGCAGGGAAAAGAGAGAGGACGGATGATGTATGTTTGTATGCATACGTATGTATGCGTACGAGTCAGAATTCTCATAGCACCGAAAATTCATCCGAGCAAATCCCGAATTCAGGATCACGAGTATCATGACGGATGAAACGAGCCCCGCCGGTATTACTTGATCTTTAACGTAGACTTGACCTTTCGGTCTTTTATATCGCTCTTGCCGCCTCTTAGGCTGTCTCGCGGCGGAAAGCGACGACGATAAAACCGTGCCCGACAACTCTGTATCTACTACCTACGGTTCAAAAGTCATCGCGAACTTTGTTTTTAATTAAATCCTCGAGAAAAGGCGCGCGGACACCGAAACACGCTCGAGCATTCGTTGCAAGTCTGCAGTTTTGCGAAAAAAGTTCGAACATCGAGAACGGAATTAGACAGCTGATCTTCGCGCAAAATAATAATTTTATAATTATATTATATATACATGGATATATTATAAAATTATAAAATAAATTATATACATTATAAAAAATTATAAAATAAATTATATGTATTATAAAATAATAAAATAAATTATATATATTGTATAATTATAAAATTATTATTATATATATAATAATTATATTATAATTATATTAAAATAATTATATATATATTATATTAATAATTATATTATAATTATTATATATAATTATATATATATTATATTAATAATTATATTATAATTATTATATATAATTATATATATATTATATTAATAATTATATTATAATTATTATTATTATATATAATAATTTTATAACTATATAATTTCGGTTATGTATTTCTCCGAATATGATCCGCAGAAATCTTGCGAACAGAAACTGCTCGAACGTCGCAAACGGGAACGGGCTGCGGATTTTTTCGCGATGTAGAAACTGTGTGCGACGGTTGCAACATGCACGTGCAACACGCGCGGCCATTCTTCTTCTTAATAATTATAATGAGCCGATTGCGAGAGTTTTCCGACGTATCGCGCTCGATCCGATCACTTTCGTCGGAGACGCATCGGATCTGCGTTTCATAACGAGCAGAAAAAAAATGTGGTCCGCCGCGTCTCCTCGGTCGTTATTTAAATACAAGAAACGCCGTCAGTCAGTTCGCCGGGTATCCGCAACTTTCGAACGCCGCTTTCGTCCCCAGAAACCATTCTTTCCCGTGTAATCCTCGCTTGCGCGAATTAAATGATAATCGTATACAATTACCCCGGGGCGTCGCAGTTCGCGGGGAAAGGAGCGATTGGAAAAATAGCGGTGGAAAATTCTGGGAACCAGGGAACTGTTAATCATCGTGAATTCCCTGTTCGCGGAACCTATCATCAGGGTTACACAATGATACGCGTGCCACATGCGCCGCGATATCGTTCGTCATTTTATTCGTCATCTTATCGCTGATTTCTCGAGAGACATCGAGCAGCACTCTCGTCTCCGAAAAAAAAGAAAATCGAGCCGCCGAGTTCGTCACTCCTATCGCGACACACCTTCGCGAACTATGATTTCTCTTGCGATAAGATAGTAGTCGCGCAGTCGACGACTTCTGCGCATCGAATAAAAATTATGCTAAAATCGATCGAAATCGACGGGAGCTTTGTATCACACGCTCGGCGATTTGTTTTCCGTAAAGTTCGCCTTTTATCGCGCGCGCGAGCGCATAATTATTTTCAAAAAACTGGGTCAACGATGGCCCATTAGCCTCTTTCGTTAGTTTCGATCGGAACCTCTTGTCTTTCTATCGGGTGTGAACGTATTATAGAAAATATAAATAGTGGATCAACATTCACAGTCTGATTGTCGAACCGCGTTCGATGGCGCGGCGAAACGATCGGAAACGTCTGAAACACCTCTGTGGCAGAATGAACGACCGTACCACCGATTTCTGCAATAGAATCTGCGAAAACGTTCGCGGTAGCCCCATGGAAGGATCCGCGGTTGCACGCGAACAACACAGCGGACGATTATTCTCTCTCGTTAAAATCCATCCTGCCCTCGTGAAACGCGATTCCTGCGGGGCGAGTCGGGTTTCGAATCGATCCCCCCAACGAAAGTGTTCCGCGCTGCTATTTAATCACGTAACTCGTTATTTTAATTGGAGCGTAACATAATTAGATCGGAAGACGTCTACCGGCGCGGGGTGAGAGGGGGATGGAGGAGGAGGGACGTGAGAACGAAATCGGCGCGACGCGGGCGGCTCGCTCGATTTCGAAAGTCCCGTGGAGAATGTGTCAGCGGTGACTGCAAGCCGGAAGCTCGTGAAATCGACTTTCCGTGTACACGATTCCGATAACCTAGACGGTTTTCCACAGGATGGTTACACCGGTGTAACTCTCGATCCAATAGCGCGCATCGGCCGAGACGAGATCGAGCCGCGCGGAATTCCTCCTCGATTCACTGGCCACTGATTATATCGCCACCGACGTGGAAATCTCGCGCAGCATTGTGGCCTGGATCGACACCTATCGTACCGTTTTCATCCCGAATCCATTTCCATCGTGCCGGACGCACGATGCATCGTAATTGTGTCCGGCGCAAGGGGGATGTTGCGAGGGTGCGTCGGTTAACACGTTCGGTGCCGCGTCGCTCGCGTTTGGGTGACGCTGATTTTTCTGATTAGTTTTCAGAATTAATTTTTATTGCGATAGATTCGGGCAAACTGAATCTAACTAGAATGTTTGGAATGCGAAAGAGATCGAATATCGTCCGCTGTGATCATTTTTTACTTTCTAGTTTCCGTTCCATTGGTTAAATTACTTCGATTTTGTGGGGAACTTTTGGGGGTGAGTTTCGGCACATAACGTGTTAAATTGTAAAATAATTTGACCACGTATATAGTAAGATATTCGAGCACTTTTAATAAGCAGTATCGTTCACATGATCGATATTTAGCTATACATATAAGGTGATCCATAATTATGTTAACACGCGGGAGAGGGTGATTCTTGAGGTCATTTGAAGTAACTTTTTCCTCGGCGAAAATGCAATCCGCGTCTTTAGAGAAAGAGAAAAGAAAGAAAAGAAAATATTGTGATAAAGATATATAAAGAAATATTATGATATAAGATAATATATAAGATATAAGATAATATATAAGATATAAGATAATATATAAGATATAAGATAATATATAAGATATAAAATAATATATAAGATATAAGATAATATACAGGGTGTCCCACAATTATTTTAACAGCCGAAAATGAGGGGTAGCTGAGGTCATTTGAAGTAACTTTTTCCTTTGCGAAAATGCAATCCGCGGCTTTGTTTACGAGTTATTAACGAAAAACACTGGCCAATGAGAGGTGACGGTGCGAGAGAGAGAGTCCGCGAGAGAGTACGCAGCACGAGGCTTTGACAGATGGTCGGGACGAACTCGAGCCACGTTCGAAGTATTGAACAAATCACGAAGCGAGAACTTTCCGGATTTTTTTTTTACTACGTAACAGTGATATTTTGAAGAAAAACGCTATTCACCTTTACTTTAGAATGTCTGAAGAATATTTACTAATTTTTCGGACCCGAAATAATAAGTAATTTAACCGTGACGGCCGTTTTAATTTTCTAGTGTGCATGACACCTCGTGTGTAACATATGAAATTTTTAAGCAAGGTGTACAGTGAAGATTAACAAAGTACGTAAATGATATTTTACGTTAATGGTATTTTATTTAAATAATTCCGTGTCCGAACATAGTTCAACGAATGATTCGCAAAGCTAATTTAATAAATAATAATCGTGTTAAAGGATGTAAGGGATATGTTTGTTAGAGAAATATGAAGAATATTATCAACAAGAAACTCACCCATTTAGTTGTAAAATCCACTTCATGCACGGAAATGTGTGCAGGAGGATAGTGCATTGACCTCGTACAATGTATGATGAACTGCACAGCTGATCTGTATCCGACGGCGACGAACAGAAGGATATCTCCAGGCAGGCAATTTCAACGTTTACTTTCACTGCATTATCACTAAACACTGATCACTTATCAATAATATTTATGGACCAACTTTCCTGGGTTAATATGTATGGCCCTGAAAAGAGCCGATTGTTTTATGCGACGCGTTCGAAGTTCATATCGTTAAGAACACATACCGCGTTGACGGGATAAACTGCGGAAGACTAGCACGATGGCTGACAATGTTCGCGTTCGATGGAAAACAGTTGAAATTCGCTCGTAGGAGAACGAAACACAGTCGGCCATCGTGCCAGTCTTCTGCAGTTCATCTCGACAACGCGGTACATACGTGTCGTTAACAGTGAGAACTTCGAACGCGTCGCATAAAACAATCGGCTCTTTTCAGGGCTATACATATTAACCCAGGAAAGTTGGTCCATAAATATTATTGATAAGTGATCAGTGTTTAGTGATAATGCAGTGAAAGTAAACGTTGAAATTGCCTGCCTGGAGATATCCTTCTGTTCGTCGCCGTCGGATACAGATCAGCTGTGCAGTTCATCATACATTGTACGAGGTCAATGCACTATCCTCCTGCACACATTTCCGTGCATGAAGTGGATTTTACAACTAAATGGGTGAGTTTCTTGTTGATAATATTCTTCATATTTCTCTAACAAACATATCCCTTACATCCTTTAACACGATTATTATTTATTAAATTAGCTTTGCGAATCATTCGTTGAACTATGTTCGGACACGGAATTATTTAAATAAAATACCATTAACGTAAAATATCATTTACGTACTTTGTTAATCTTCACTGTACACCTTGCTTAAAAATTTCATATGTTACACACGAGGTGTCATGCACACTAGAAAATTAAAACGGCCGTCACGGTTAAATTACTTATTATTTCGGGTCCGAAAAATTAGTAAATATTCTTCAGATATTCTAAAGTAAAGGTGAACAGCGTTTTTCTTCAAAATATCACTGTTACGTAGTAAAAAAAAAATCCGGAAAGTTCTCGCTTCGTGATTTGTTCAATACTTCGAACGTGGCTCGAGTCCGTCCCGACCATCTGTCAAAGCCTCGTGCTGCGTACTCTCTCGCGGACTCTCTCTCTCGCACCGTCACCTCTCATTGGCCAGTGTTTTTCGTTAATAACTCGTAAACAAAGCCGCGGATCGCATTTTCGCAAAGGAAAAAGTTACTTCAAATGACCTCAGCTACCCCTCATTTTCGGCTGTTAAAATAATTGTGGGACACCCTGTATAAGATATATAAGATAAAAGAAATATTATGTGATATATTTGAAAAATTATCGCATCCATGATAAGAAGGAATTCTGATTAAAATGATTAACGAGGAAGAGATCTAGTTAAAAAACATTGGTTAAACGATCGAATAATAATTGTTATTCGCAGGTTCGACGATGGCCACGATGGATTCCTGGACCTGTCGGAGCTGAAACGCATGATGGAGGTTTTGGGGGCACCGCAGACCCATCTCGGCCTGAAGTCGATGATACAGGAAGTGGACGAGGACGGCGATGGACGGATTTCCTTCCGCGAGGTTCGCGATTTTACCGATTACCAGTCATTTTCGCGAACCGACCGCCCCCGTACGCTTTGTTGTTGACAAAATAAGCAGGAAAGGATCTGTATTGTTCACGCAACTGTTCCATTTCGCCGGAAATCGCCGGCACAATGAGCACTTTCCTACGTTCGTTGCGGCTACCCCTGGACGGATAGCGTTTAATGGCCGCCGCGCGCGGGTCCGTCCCGTTCCATTTCACTTTCTACCACGGAAATCGTTTCGTTCTCTGACCGTTTTAGCGGTTTCATCACCGCGAATTAACCGCCCAGTTCGCGGGGAAGTTTGCGTTCGCTTTATTCGCGTTCTGCTCGATCCGCATTGCGCAATTACGAATTACCGGTGAAATTGCTGTCGTCGACTTCGAAAGACCTGTTGTTCGAGGAACTTCGAGAAAGTCCTTCGTAGTCGTTCGTATTAGAAATCATGCTTCCGATCATGATGTTTCCGGGACCGTGGAGCGACCCGGCGAAGGGGCTAAAGGTTTATTACTTTTTGGAATTCTCAAGCATCGAGAGCACGGTGCCACGGCACCCTCGTAAAAATAGCGCACCCCATGTGGTGTTCACTGTGAATCTCGCATGTCGTTCGACCATGGCTACTGTTTACATGGCCTGTGCCACGTTCGTGGGGGTCTATGGTGTTCTATTTTAACGTGGCACCGCGCAAACCAGCCGAAACTGACCCTAAAATACATTTTCGAAGGGGGCGAGAAGTATGGCTCGCTCTGAAATTCCAGATTTCGGGCGTCTTCTTCGATGTCGGCCCTTTAACCCTTCGCAGTCGATGCTATTTGAATTCGAAATCCAAAACGTGTTCTCCGATGCATTTGCGAGCAAGGTGAATAACAGGTCGAATAATAAAACTAAGAGGACATTTAAATTATCTTCAACTTTTATTACGATTTTTAAAAGAGAAAAGATATCTTCAACTAATTAGTACGCATAATGATCCGCGGTCTAATCGTAAATAAAAGACGACCAGCGTGTTCGAGGAGAGATCATAAAAGGATTTTCATTAGCTTCTTCGTCGTTTTTAATGCAACAATTGCTTCTCTTTATCGTTCGATTTTCCTTTGATCGCATTGCGACACGCGTTCGCTGCGGACCGTGAATAAAAATCGAACGAGCACATGATCGTCGGATCGGACGATGATCTTTTGTGTGCACGCGGTAATTAAATCGCGGCATAAATAATGGGAATCAGGGGGGAGAAGCTGAGCATGGCGCCTTAGCTAACTTTCGCTGGAAACGCGGCGGATAAATCGCGAATGCAAGGACACGCTCCGCGCATCGAAGGAAAGTCCACGATGCGAATGCATCGCTGCCCGGTGCATTCCTACGTGACTTTTCGTGGTTCGAAAACAAAGCGTTCGATCTGCATGCATGCGATCCACGCCGCCACCGGTTCCGTAGATCGCGCGACGTGATTCACCGTGACGACGCTGAACCCGGTGTACAGTGACCACCGTTGTGTTTCACCTTCCTCTTACTTTATTAGTCACCGTCCTGGCGATATAGATCGCTGTGCCAGCGGATCGATTGTCCTTCGTCGCCGAGCTGTACAGCCTCCTCGAGAAACGTTTTCGTCAAATCATTGCTGCCCGGTTGTGAAACTGGCCAGCTAATTATCTTTCAGATTAGACGCTCTAGCTGTGGCTGATCCATTAGACAGCGGATTTTATGTATTTATCAGAAAAGCGAGAAGGTGCAATTCAAAACGATGAAAGAGTTGAGACAAGCGAAAAATATCAATAGGCTAGTTTCAGCCGATTAGAATTATTAACGAAGGAATGAAATGTACAGGATATCCCGAAAATGTCTCGAAATCCAGAAATAGGGGGTTCCTGAGGTCATTTGAAGAAACTTTTTCCTTAGCGAAAATGCAATCCGCGGCTTCGTTTACGAGTTATTGACGAAAAACGCCGACCAATGAGAGGCGAGCTCGACTGACGCGAGGCGGCCCAGCCAACGAAGCCCAGTTCCGCTCATTGGCCCGGCCGTTTCGCGTCAGCCGAGCTCGGCTCTTATTGGTCGGTGTTTTTCGTTAATAACTCGTAAACGAAGCTGCAGATTGCATTTTCGCTAAGAAAAAAGCTACTTCAAATGACCTCAGGAACCCCTATTTCTGGATCGCGAGACATTTATAGGACACCCTGTATATCTGACCCAATCTCTTGCAATTGCTGGAAGAGATTTTTATTCTGCATGAAGATCCGCGGTCTACTAATCGTAGATCCAATTCAGAACCGCATGGCCCCTATTTTTGCTTGCAAAAAAATTCCGTGAAAACGTTACTGCTGGTTGTACATAGTCGGCTAACTTTTTTAGACGATCGTTAGACGCGATCGAAAAGGATCCCATCCGGAACCGGGGTCAGAACCTGCACTTTTCTTGGGAAATAGTTTCACATGAATCATCGCTGTTTATTAAATCCGGCCAGCTAAGTTGCTTCGATCGCAGACGCTCCAGACCTAATCTAGAGTTAATTTAGAGCTAATGCGCAACCAATACAGACCCGGAGGGCATCCGTTTCTCACAGAAGTCGTAAAATTCCCATAAAAGAATTCGAGGACATTAGGATTTCCATAAAATCGCCACAGCTGATTGGGCGCAGTTAATTTTCCTTCGAGTCGTAAAGAAGCCATTAGCGGCGCGCAGCCGCGAGCGAAAAGAATGGGCTAGAAAAACGGGAGAATTCTATGAACGAGGCGATCAGATATCGCGAAACCGGAAGTGGAGGAACGGTGGTCGCTGACCGGCCTTCCCATTGAGAATCGTGCGGGAAAACCGAGTCGTTTCGACACGTATATCGGTGAACATGTACGATTTCTGGCTTGTGTTGCAGTTTCTGTTGATCTACCGTAAGGCGCGTGCCGGCGAGTTAGAACAGGATTCTGGATTAGGCCAGCTGGCCCGGCTCACAGAAGTCGACGTGGACGAGGTGGGTGTCACGGGCGCTAAACACTTCTTCGAGGCCAAGGTATTTAAAAGTTCCCATTATCCGGCATTGCTGCGGAGAGAAACTTGACAGAAGAAACTCGCCGAGAGTTTTAAAAATGATCCATTATTGTTATCGGAAGACTCCTTCGAAAGGCTTTAAAGTGTTTCGGAGAATAAAATTTCTGTTTATCGCGTCTCGAAACTTTCCTTGGCTAGAAAGGCAAATCGAAACGGTCGTTAATCTCGATCAAAGTTCGAGTTTCGCCGTGGAAACACCAAAATACAGTGACCCAAAAATTTCTTCCGCGGCGACCGAGGTACCTTTCAGACCGAATCGCTTCTGGATTCGGATATAAGAGGATTTCAATTCCTAAATTATGTTTCCCCGGGCGCGCGATCGCGAGCAGATGCGTCATTACGGTTTTACGAGCCCGCGGTTGCATAATAGAAGCGGCAGCTGCATCGGTGCACGAATGTTTTTTCTAAGAGGCGCCTGTGACGCGCGTGTACATATGTATATGTATTTATTTATTTATTCATGTGTATTCATCGCGTACGTATGAATGAAGAGAACACGGTAAAAAAAGAATCACGTAAATACAATAGCTAAGAAGAATAGATTAACCGCTTCTTCGTTGCTTATCTTCGTTGTTGAAGATGCAGCGTCTGCATTGTGAATTGTTGGGGCAAATTGGCAAACGAAAGTCGATAGAAAAAAAAACTGGAAAGAAAACACATGGTTGAGAAAAAAACCGGGAACAATTAACGTCCGAAGAATTGCATAAATTTTAAAATAGGATCCATGTATTCGAACGCGTATAGAAGACGCACCGATGCACTTGTTGCATCGAAAGCTCGTCGCAAGCAGCGACCAGTGAAATAGAAAAAAAACGAAAGAAGAAGATGCAGCGGCGATGATGCGCGCGGCTCGCGGAGCGTGTTAATGAAATTGTGAACGAGTGAAACTATGAATGACTTGGTTCTAATAGCGTGTAGTAGATGCAGGACTCGCGAAAGCGTATCCACGCCAATTAATGGTTTCCTGCGCGCGACGCGATTCACGGTTTCTGTCTATTATTATATTTCTCTTCGTTTTTTTTTTTTCGTAGATCGAGCAATTACGGAAGGCGAGCAAATTCGAAGACGAGATCCGCATGGAACAAGAGGAACGGAAGCGCGAGGAGGAGGACAAGGCGGCGAGGCGAGCGCAATTCAGGCAGAAAGCTGCACTGTTCGGCAATTGAAAGGGAAAACCGAGTCGAAAGTGGCGAATCGGCCGGCTACCATAATGGAATTACAAACGATTGCCTTGGATTATAATCGGTTCACCTGTTTTGTACGCGACACGACCGTTCGAATGTTGCCGCAGCGACTCACAAGATCGTGCGACACACGGCTCTAATAATTGTAATCGGACTGCGGGGGTTCATGCGAAAATCGAAATTGTTCGGGCGTAATTTGGAAAGGCGGAAGCCGAAATTAATTTCTTTGGCTTTAAAAATGCACTTTCTAAAAGCGCACGAAACTCTCTGGTAATCGTTAGATCTTTATGCAAATGTTAGAATTTTATTAAATGTCCGAGTGCATTGAGTTTTAGATAATTTAGATAATGCGTGAAATTCGCAGTCCAGTAAATGACTATAACACGCCGGATCGTGAAAGCCTGAACAATGATGACCGCACCACGGCAAGTCGTGAAAGCCTCAATAATGATGACTGTAATGACTGTATCACGCCGGGTCGTGCAAGCCTTAAATTTTTATCGAGTTACGGCTACTATTACAGTTGGTCAAACAGCCTTCAGCTTTTCCTTTAACGTTTGTTGCCTAACAATAAAATAATTCTCATAAACAAGAAGCTACACTAATGACGGAAATATGTTAAAGCAGATGTAGAAAAAAAAGGCGGTGTACCGTAGCTTTAGAATTCAATTCAACGAAGCAGAACTTATTTTCATAATCGCAAATCATAAAAAGATCTTCGATCAACTCGATATTATTTATTGACAATTCAATGACTACTTTACTGTACTTTCAATATTGTTATATTACGTGGAGGAACGGCCAAATTGTTATTACAGAAACTCTGTAAGGCTGCTAAGATATTAAGTTTAATATCAATATTTAAAAGAAAGTACTACGGAAGAATGATAGAAATAATAAAGAAAGTAAATAGATGTCACAACAAAACAATTTTTACTCTGAATTATTGTTTCCACTGCACGTAAATAAACTTGTGAGTCGCTGTTGCATACGTATACTAATCCCCATTGCGATTGCGCATCGTTAAAGCGTGGACGTTTGATTGACAACAGAAAGTTTATAATTGTTTCGAAATTCGGGAGATATTTTATCGTATTTTCAACAACGCGTCACGTTCTTAGCAGAGGAGTGATACTAATATCAATCTTTAGGAAGTTTATTAATTAGAGAGCACTTGAAGTTAAATGACCGATAGCGTAACACCACTTGAACGTGTTTTAATATTATGAAACATTTTGAAAAATTTCTGAGATTATGTTGAATCGTTGAAAGTATTGTTTACGAATGCGCAAAAGGAAGCTGTCTTTTTATATTTAAAATAGGAATCGGTCAATCTCGTTGTCCATTTTCGATGAAACAATTGGCGATCGATAAGCGTTCTTTTTTTTTTAGTGTTATAAGTGTTTGATACTAGATTTTTTCGATGGCCTTCGAATAGGTTTCAACACACGACTGATGTTCGCATGAGTACAATTATTAATGTATATGTGTGTATATTCTTTTACGATTTGAACTTAGAGGGAGAACAACGTTTAACGCACCTGTTTGGTCGAGATCGTTTTAGTCGAATCGCTTGATGATTCTATTATTCTGGAAAAATAATTATAGTTGAAGCCTTTGCAACGTACAATAATTTTTTAAACATGTTAGCTTAGTTAACGTTTGTATAATTAAGATTTTAAGCAAAGTTAGAGGAGTCGTGGCTCTTACCAAACGTTTACATTGAAACTGTAATAGTGCATCGGAGAAAAGGGGGAGAAGTATATTTATATACATTTTTTCGTGGCGAAGCATTGTCTTAGTACATATAACAACTAGACAGTAGATCTTATGCATTTGTGGCATGTGTAAATATTAGAACACAGTGGAACAAGAAATTCGCATATAATGAACGAAGTTCTGATTTTACTCTCAGTATGCTTCTCTATTCCCTAATTATTGAAATCAACATTTCTTTGACTCCGTGAGTTAGTATATAGAGTTGAAAAAAATGCATACACATCCGCAATCTACCAATAAGCAGTCCTGTATATCGATAGTGTCGTGTATTTGTATTAATTTAAAATAGCTGAATGAATCGAGGTAAAAAAAAAACAATTTATAATTATTTTTATACGTATGAAGTTAGTAAAGCCACGTGTGTTGTTGTAAACTGTACATATACATGATTCAAAGAGCCGCAAATGTGTCTCGGATACACTTGTAAAATTATACACTGTAAATAAATTTGTTTAATTCAGTTTCTCTTAACATGTTTTCGTTACACAGATAAGGCAAGGTCACCGTAGTGTTGTATCGATATTGTGATATGAAAGTACTGCAAATTAATGTAAAATAAAGAACTGCTTTAAAGAAAACCAATAGCTATTTGATGTCATCTAGGAAAACATTTTCGAATGTGGCGCCATTTATTTCCTCACCTAGGGTCACCAACCTAACGATTGAAAATTTCAAATCCTGAAAAGATACAATTTTTTTATTTAGTCATCATCATGGCCTAACGAATAAATGTGTTGAGATAGAATTAAACATTAAATTTTCATTTAGATAGTGTAATAGATTTAGATCAAAAGAATTGTATATTGTACATCATCATTTTGATACATCTTTAACACTGACTATAAATTTGGTATTCGATACTTGAAAATTAAATAACCGAAGCAGAATTTATTATTTACAGTTTTCTTTTATTTCATAAATAATTGATATGTGTTTTAAGTCTCAATTGCAATAAATACAAATGAATACTTTAACATTCCAGAATAACTGTGAAAAAATAACCTATTCAAGTTTCAAAACTATTTTTTTGCCTCCCTTTATAGAAGCCTGCGAATTTTTTGCGTTGTTTTCTGAATTTTTTAATCGCTATTAGCAGTACATGATAATGTAACGAGCTCTGATTTTGAACTTTATCTATTCCATATTTGCACATCTTATCTGCGCCCAGCTCTTATCAAGATCTTATCGAAATCACTTTTACAGCAGATTCATTGCATTTTGATAACTGAATTGGTGGAATAAATATCTCTCCGTAAAATGGCATCGCCTCAGGTAATCAATACGTTAAGATAAATTTTACGCATATTCTTTTTTTATGATAAAATTATGCAATATCTTACAACAGTTTTATTTGTAAACAAATTAATACAGGCATTAATATTTATAGGTAGAAAAGATTGTCAATTTGTATAGGACATTAGCACGAAATCCATCCTTAAATGGTGCAAAGATTCTTCAAGTTAAACAGAATGAGATATCAATTTTGGGTGGATGGTCACAAAGGAACTTGGAAAGAAGGATGAATCAAAAGTTCTGTCAAAACTATATTTTGGATTCAAAATTACAACTTCTATCTGAAAGTTTTCCTATTGATATTACAACAGAGTATGTTATGTTTTAAAAGTATATTGTGTTCACAAAGTGTGTTTTTCACATAGATTATCCATTTTAGACTTTTATCTGCATCTACTGAGGATGAACAGCGAAGAGCAGTATTAAGACAAGCTACAGTTGATAATACTACAAAACAATTCATTGAAATCTGGGATAAGCACAAGCTTGTAAAGAATTATGACTTAGCTGTCTTAGATGTTCATGGAGATGTGTACACAGACTGTGATTAAATTTTACATATTCAATATTATTCCCCTAATAATTAGCACACAAGAAATTATATGTTTCATTTTTGTCTGCAGCTGAATTTTCTTCATTCGAGTGGTCACCAAATCAAACAAAAATTCTGTATATTGCAGAAAAGAAACTTCCAAAATCGAAACCATTTTATAAACAAAAATCTCTTAATTCGGAAGATAAGGATAAGAAAGAGGAGAACGAAGCATCTGCGGTAAGATATTTTGATTTCCATCGTGCCAATCTCTTGATCAAATGTTAATTATGATAAAATGTTTGGAACAGGGTAATGAGTATCTTTACAAAGCTCATTGGGGAGAACAATTAGTTGGTAAACATAAACCAGTGGTTGCAGTTCTCGATACCACAACAGACACAATATCAGTCCTCTCAAATATACCTGATGAACTATCACCAGGTCAAGTATTATGGATGAATGATAATCAGGGAATAATTGGTGTAGCATGGAAACATGAACCAAGGCATTTAGGTCTTATTGCATGTACCAATAGACTGTCTTGGATATTTTTGTGGAAGAATGGAGAATTCAGTAAGAATTATTTTGTTATAAATATAATATATAGATTTCTAATTTAAAATACAATGAATGTGCATACATTTTTTAGAAAAACTCTCTAGTGATGGATGTGCTGTTCGTTGTCCCCGGCTCAGCCCTAATGGGAAAAACTTAATTTGGTTGGAAAGAGAAGCTGGTGGTGCACACAACAATGCTCACAGGCTAATGCATTTAGATATTGAGTCCAAAAAACAAATGGTTTGTGCATATTAAAGTATTGATAGAATATACCTTTTCTTTTTTGTACATATTTATTTTCTTCTAGGTCAATATACTCATAGATATCGTACCTACTAGTATAGCTATTAAAAATTCTAAGCAATTCTATGGTTTATATGGTCGGTTATCACGTCGATGTTGGAGCGACGACTCAGAATATATATTTTTAAGTACACCTCAACAAAATAATATACGCTCATATATCGTTGATATAAGTAAGTAAGACAGATACATTTAATCTAAATCAAATTTTCGTTGAATACAGTACTGATTAAGAAACATATTATTTGCAGAAGCAAAGGCTGTAATCGAGATTCTGAATGATAAAAGCAGCCTAACTATTTTGGATGTGAAGAACGACGTTATCGCATTCTTGCAAACATCTCTCTTAGATCCTACTGTCCTTGTAGTTGGAAAATTTGACACAAAGGCAATTGATGATGGTGGCATACCAAGAAGTAAAATCACCACTTCTACAACGATTCCTGGTTCCGAGAACTTAATGTACGACCTCTGCGATTATGATTACGATAATAGCGACGACATTAGTGAGTAGCTAAAATACTCCAATTCATGTATTCTAATTTATCTGTTTATGCTAAACTTTTTAAACATTGTAGAACACTTCAATTACATTTACTTTGGACCAAAGGGTGGGGATGACAAATCTGTGCCATTAATCATTACACCACATGGTGGACCTCATATGAATTATGCAAACCAGTTCGTACTGGATTATTATTTGTTTGTGTTGTCAGGTAAATATTACATGCTAAATTTCACTTTGTGTAAGATAAATAACAGTGATTACATTCAAGGTTTTGCCGTTGTGCAAGTTAACTATCGTGGCTCAGCTGGAATGGGTTCTAAGAATGTTGAGTACCTTCAAGGAAATGTTGGAAACGTTGATGTACAAGATTGCGTAACTGCTACAAAAGAAGCTTTGAAAAGATATCCATGGTTGAATCCGGATCAAATAGGAATCACCGGTGGATCACACGGTGGATTTTTAGTGACTCATTTGAGCGGACAACATCCAGTAAGTCAATGCACTATACAACTCAAAGCGTTTAGTACGTATAATGTAACAATTATATTTGTAGGACCTCTACAAAGTTGTCGTCGCGAGGAACCCAGTAATCGACATCGCCGCCATGTTTACGATATCAGACATCCCAGACTGGTAAAATATTAATGTATTTTTTAAAGATCGTTCATAGCTCTGAATTGTCTCAATTATATTGCAGTCGCAATGCTTTGACTAAGGAAGAGAAAATTAAGTACCATCACGATGTGTAAGCGCAAATGTAGAACAAGATATCTTAAGAAACAAAGAGTGACTAACGCATAACTATAACGATGCTTTAATGGAAAAATGCGGAATATCGTGTACAATGTCTATTCTATAGGATCCACAATTTTGTTTTTATTGATTATTCTAGGTGTTCCGCTGAGGCGAATTATCATTTCGACGAAAGCAAGCTGTTACCGGAGGAAGCACAAGTTGAAATGGTTGTGAAAATGTTCAAGTGTTCTCCGATCATTCATGTTGGCAAGGTCAAGGCGCCAACTTTATTATGCATAGGCTCAAACGATTTGCGAGTGCCACCATCTCAAGGAAAGCTGTGGTATCAGCGACTCAAAGCAAATAACGTTAAGACAAAGTGAGCTCTAAGAAATTATGCTACGTTTTTTATGTCTTTAAAACGTTTTGAATTTGTTATTTTAATTGGAGAAATGCATAATTTCAAATTGAATTTCTTTGCAGACTGCTCCTTTACGAGGACAATCATCCTCTAGCTACAGGACCAGTGGAAATTGATAATGTTATTAACACATGTTTATGGTTACACGAACATATCAGTCCAGAAAAATCCGAGGGTGTAAACTCGCAAGAATAGAAACTGGATGAATATTAATCATTTTTTAAGATTTTTATTACAAATTTAATATTTACACAAATTTGCCGTGTATACGTGTATAAAGAGATTCCTAACAAATAAATTTTTTAGATATTCACATGTTCGTAGAGATTGTATAATACTATAAAATTTTTATACTTCGTACATGTATAAAAACATTATAAATATCTTACATATGTATAAATTGTATTATTCGGTGTTCGTAAAATACGCAGATCTACCGTTTTACATCATAATAAATACACATGTCGATATAAGGATATAATAGTTGCATAGATTATCCTAATGTAGAGTACCAATATTAAATGATGCTTTAATTCAGTTACTTACAATGAGTCGTAAGTATTTTGACACGATTTCGAAACAATTTCGTATAAATATTACACTTATTAAATACTGTACGTTTTCTAACATATAGAAAAAGGTCTTACTAATTGTGATCGAAAAGTCTTTTTTTTTAACATAATTCGTTGTAGTAAATGGAATGATCACTATCGTGTTAACTCGCGTGTACAGCCGTTAATTGTATACGTGTATTTTCTTATCTATGGCAAAAGAGTATTTATTACTGGGACGATAGAAACAGTAAGTTTTAAATGTAACAGGATATCAAAATTTACAACATTGTTGTAAATAGAAACAGTATAGAAAAGTTCTCGGTATAAAACCCTAAAAAAAAAAATGAAATTTCTAATAGTTTTGTTCTTATGGATGTTTGTGTACGTAACTGTATATCATTTTCATTCAGAAAGGCACTCATTCATACCATATACATATGAAGACTGCACTGTGCACAGCAGTATCTAATTAAAACATTAGATAATAAGCTGTCAATAGTTATCACTTATATTTAATAACTTACGATTGCTTTGTTATTATGATCTAACAGTATTACTTTGTTCTGGGAATAATGAATCGTAACTTGGTGGTAGATCTTTGTCAGCGACAGTCGAAGACACAGCGACCTCCAACATTGGCGCCGTAGGTACTGGTGGATTTACAGTTCCTTCAGTTTCATGTGGCAGTGGACCAGGTCTCGATGAGCATACCGTTGGATCAGCACAATCCAGAGACCAACATAACTTCTGTGATCTTTTGCATATCCATAAACCCATAATGAATATAATAAAACACAGTATCATCGTAGTCACTGCACCCACGGTTACTTTAGTACCAGTACCAGTGCTAATAAATTCATTGGCATTAGTTGGACACTTGTCCTCATCTGAACATATTTTTGGTGCACAATTATAAATCCCATCACAGAAAAAGTCATTTTTTAAACAGGTGTCCATGCCAATTGATGTGTATTTGGTTGGATCTGTGTTGTTACAGTCTGCAAATAATGAATGTTAATTAAATGCATAGCTTATTAAAGTATAATATAATTAATAGAGCAATGTAATTATAATTGTAATAAGTATCAAGATAAATTGAATATACTTTTAAATGGAGTATAAACAATGCTGAGAGCAAGAAATTCTTCGTCTTGTAACTTGTTTTTGGAGATAAATATTTCAGTCTCCAATTCTCCTCCAGACTTGCGTCCGCTTGGATCATATTCGGCAAAAGTCCTTGCTGTTAATACAGGTTCAGACGAGTACATGCTATGCTCTGGTTCAGGAACAGGGTAATACTTAGTTCTACTGCGATCCAATGTACCACAGAATCTTTCTGTCCGATGATCATCCTTCCTTTTAAACTAAAACATTAAATTTTAACAATTTTTCTGCATAATAATAATATCAACTAAACCAGTGGTTTTCAGTTACAAATGTTACAATATAGATAATGATATTAATTAAAAACCACTGAATGAGATAAAAGTATTTACCTGCACATAATCTAAGCACTGTGTCTCGTTCTTTCTAAATGACAGTTTCTGAATAACACCGAACAGACCATCCCCCTTAGCTGCCTTCATAACAAATTTGCAGTGAACATTTTGGAGGACCTCCCAACGTTCAAACATGTGTTTAGGTAAGACCACTGCGGCTAGCTCGCTAATCTCTATGGTTGACTTAAAGCCAAGTCTGTGGCAAATTTTCTCTGACTCCAGACCATCTTAAGGGAGAAGAGGTTATACATAAAATATTCCGAAATTTATGGGAAAGATCGATTGAATTCGATATGATGAACTCACATTTATCATAGTGACGACCATAATATGTGCACGAGCTGTAGTTTACGTAATTGTTTGCAAGGAGCATCAAACACAAAAGATACAAAACGTCCCATCGAGCCATTTTCGCAGGAACTGTCAGAAAGCCATAAAGGATACGGTTAACGTCACCGTTGATTAACGAATAATCAAGACCGTGATTAATTTCTCGGCGATTCACCACGGCACTAGCAGAGAGACTGAGTGAAAAATCGGAAGACGTAGGTAATTTTCACGGAATAGTTCAGGTTCGATTCACCGTCTTCGAGGATACGTCATCCACGTATCAAAACAAAACGAATGCGTCTCTCATGTCCGGGAGAAGGAGAGAGAAAGAGAATGATTCTTGAGATCGACGATCCCTGTGACTCTCCGCGTTTTCAAAACGAGAATACGTACGCGTCGAGACGAAAAAATCATTTTTATTCATAACGTGGACGAAGCCATCGAGGGATGTATGAAAATACTGGGAACAACGTGACGACGATCCGGTTAAATTTCGAGGAGATAGAAGTCGGTAAAACAGCTGTAAAAACCATAGATTTATTGAACGAGTCCTGCGTAAGTAAATATCCGGTTCTCGCGTTAGCGGTAATTTAAGACCAGAAAGATAGGAGGAAGGGTATCAAAATTGAGATTACTTAAAAATTACGAGACGCGTGTTTATAAATTCGTTACAGTATGAATTGACCTATCAAGCCCAACGAGATCCAATCACGAATCCTCTGGACCATGTTTTTCATTTACGTTATTATACTTGGGTGCTGGCGCCGAAAGAAAAATTTGTGTGCGAAATACGTTACAAACCGTACGTTGTATCCTCGGTAAACGTGGATTATTTTACCATCACAGACTCTGTCGGAGCTTGCTCAAAAATAATTACCCATGGGTCTTGCATCGGTGCGCATAATGGAATATTGAATTTAATTACGTGTACAGGGTGGAACGATAAAACTTAGATTCACGAGTATTTTTCAAATTTTAATGGTCGCAACAAATATTTGCCGAGAATTGCAAAATAGAAGGAAATTTTCTCTTTTTAAGTAGGATGTTATAAATTTTATTATCGTCGAGATGAATTTAATGACTCGCGAATCGACGAATGATCTAAATTTTTCATTATCGAGCTACAATTAAGAAATGCAACATTATTTCAATTGAATTTATTTAAAAGTAATTTTCTTAGACACTATTGCGAATGATCTTGTACATAGTAATTTTTTGTTGCTCACCCTGTGCAATAACGAAATCATTTTCTTTCGTTTTTCATGTTAAATATTTTTTTTAAGGCCCGCACGTGACTTGTTCGACGTCGAGAATAGTCCTGATAAGTACCGACAAGAATCCTGAACCAAAATGGCGGATCAAACTTATAAATAATTCAAGGGCATCGGCTCTTTTCATGTTCGCTATGGACGATAATTACCAACCATTTAAATTGGATAAGAAATACGGCTGCATCCATCCTTGTTCCTACAAATACGTGACGATTACGTTCACTTCGCTGGGGGACGGAATTTATAGTTACCGTTTGTTTATCTTAATTCTGCATCAGGTAAATTAAACAGTTTCGAGATCCGGAATTAATTAATGTTAATGACAAATTTTCTATGAAATCAGGAGCCGATCGTCATAGATCTATACGGATACCGTAGCGCGTCTTTCAAGAAGGAGGATTTAAGTTATTTTAATTTTCCTCCGGGAGAAACAAATGGCTTTGCAGGATTTATAAACGATTGCGTGGACACAATCAGCGACTTGCCTTCTGTGTCTTTATCGAAAAATTATTTCAATTTCGGCCGCACTGAATTTGAAACGGAAAGTATCGGTCACAGGATTCCACAAGCAGTGTGTCTTACCAATCACAGTTCGTCTGATTTATTAATCGTTTGGGAAAAAGGTGACAATATCTAAATAACTGGAGTAGTATAATTTACTAACTTCTTTAGCTCAATAACTGGAGTAGTATAATTTACTAACTTCTTTATCTAAATAACTGGAGTAGCATAATTTACTAACTTCTTTATCTCAATAACTGGAGTAGCATAATTTACTAACTTCTTTATCTCAATAACTGGAGTAGTATAATTTACTAACTTCTTTTTGACAATTAACACATATTAATATTGATACAGATGATAGTAACGTTTTCAACGTGAAGCCAAGAGAACTGCATGTAAGAGGGAACCATTCAGCATTGTTTGAACTTTTTTTCAATCCGAACGCAAGCAACAATTTATTTGGACGCGAGATTGTCGCTTCCATTTTCACAAAACACACGGAGGACATCGTATTTCCGTTTGTCATAACGATTACAGTAATAGGTCGGGTTAAATTTAATTAAAGATCAAGTTATAATTTCGCAATACACTAGACGTTTTATTTTAATATTTTATCAATTGAATTTGTAGTAATTTATACCATTTCTAGGTCATTCGTTTCCTGCTACATCGAACGGATGGATTCCGCAATACGAAATACCTCAAACTGTAATAATGCCGCCGTGTGTGCCTCCACATCCGGTCTACACGACGTTCCTGCTCAGAAAGTTCGGTCATTTACCCCTGATGTTTCAATTTGTTCCACCACCGAACTGTCGTTTCACTGTAAAGCCAATGCTCGGCTTGATTCACGAGTACGATGATTATATCATATTATTTGTTCATAATATAGACTTCGTTTGCGATAGGATCGGCGGAACCCGATATAGATTTGAATCAATTGTGTTAGACCGGTGTCACGCTGCTATGATTCAGCTGAGGGGGCCGGTCATTATCTCTCATAATCATTACAGCGCCTGCACATGAATTAAATCGTTGATGCAGCGTGACACGGTATTTTAGTTTTAATTGTTCGTTTTATTTTCATTGATATATTTTAGGAATTTTCAAATAATTATGGTAGAAATGTCGCCGAAAATCGAGGACGAACAGATTTATCTAGAACGGTGGACAATATATTTCAACGGGAATACCAAGAACGCAAGTTACATAGACTTCAAGGGCTACGCAGAGTATGCAAATATAATGTTCCTGAACGGCGGTGTATTAGATTTCGCGGTGACATTGCCGCGATGTCAGCAGTTTAAGGAACTTGGATTTCGAAACGTCACGAGACATAAGATTAAGTAAATCAATGGGAATTTGTCCCGGAAATTGGCCTACTTGACACATTATTCATATATCGACGTATTGGTATAATAGATACAAGTTTTATGAAATGCCAACGATCACTATGCAGACAGTGAGCGGAGAAATTGAGCCGAATGAAATTTTGTTGCAAGAATGTTCGTTCGAACCGACCGAACCATACGTTGATTATGATGTCGAGGTAAAATGCCTACTATGTGTTCTGAAGAATAATAATATTGTTGGAGTGAAGAATTGTGTGATTCTGCGAGTTCGCGGAAGATGCGAAGAGGGATCTTTGATGGTAAAATTTCTTCCCAAAAAGTCAAATCTCCATGCATTATTTTTTTTAATTCTACGATGTTAACTGAAAAATTCGCCGTCCGTTTCAGGCAAATCCCAGCGAATTAAACTTTCAAGAGATGCAATACAATTCCAACAAAATACTGACATTTAATTTGTACAATCATAGTCAAGTAAATATTTATTACAAATTAATCTGTACGTACCTAAATTGGCCACTTGGGGATCTTGAACAGGATGTTCAGATACGACCTGATGTAGGAACTATTTTTTCTGGCTATCACAAAACAATCACGATCTCAATTACACCACGTACAGCTGGTTATTATGAATTTGTTGTTCAGTACTTGATCAGAAAAAATTGTAGAGTGGATACTGTCTTATCTAATCAAGTTCCTATCAGAGTCTGTACTGTATATTGTATGTGTATATTGCCCACTTTAAAAGTAAGATTTTTCTTAATTATATGCTAGATAATATTTGAATCGCATAATAATTTATTAATTTTAAATAAAATTTATTACATAAAACAGGTGTGCAACGTATGTGCTTACGGAATCGAGCAGAAATCTCCACTGAATGTAAGCAAACCATTTTTGTGGAAAGCTCTGGAAATAGATAGGTATGATCAAGTAAATAAAAAAAAAAACACACGATTTATAGGTAATGATTATTTCGATTGAATATCTAATTGTTTTTCTTTTAGATTAAATACAATTCTTGCAAGAATATTGCCAGGGGAAAGAGAGAAATGGAATGTAGAATTTTTTCCAGTGGTTGTAAACCATGAAAGTGTTTCTATAAAATTGGTTTTAAGGAATTGCTCAAAATTTTTGATTTCTTGGAGCTTTAAGATGCAACCATGTGGCTGCAAACCTGTTCTGAAGAAGACGCGCAGTTCGTTGGAGAAGAAAGAGTTCGATTGCTTTCATCGGAAAATTTGCATTCTGCAACCACCTTTTGGCACATTAGAAGTACTACACTTTTATTTATTGAATATGATCTGTAGTAACAATAGTTTCATTAACACCATATAACATTTTTTAGGGGTATTCGGAAACAGTACTCAACATGGAGGTCTATAACACAGTTCTCGGGAGAACAGAATTATCTTGGGACTTGAATATAGGACATAATCGTCATATTATTTTAAATATGTTAATTGATTGCATATCTGAATCGGAGAAGGAATACAACTTTCTGTACGAATCCTGCGCAAGATTTGGCCTGATTTATTTTGGAAACAGGGATGCAGTGTATAAAGTAACAATTAATTTTATCGATTTCTTCGGTATTAACATGAAGTGGAAGTAAATAAAATTATAGGCGCAATGGATACGTAACATTACGAATGAGAATTTAGCGTATGATGTGAACATCGATGATATATCTAAGATCAACGAACAATATCATTGTGAAGTATTTTCCTGTTTAACTACGTGTGGCATTGTGGAAGCTCGATCAGCAGTATCTTTGCTTCTAAAATTTCAGCCCAGAATGTTTGGTCTATTCGAGGTACAAAAATGTGTAATTCGCAATTTAAAACATTAACGAAAATAATATAGAATGTTCTTTCCCCACAAGGCAATAGTTCCCATAACGTTGGGTCATCATAAACTGAAACTGAAATTAGAAGGAATGTCATCCGGTGATCTCAGATCAACTGTTGTCGGGAAATCAATACCGAGTTATTGTACCGGCAGTACTTTAGAATTTCCAGTGTATTTCAATATAGATTGCATAGATATGTGGTCTCTCCCAATGCATAACGCCATTATTAGAATGATTTTCATACAAAATAATTTGGACCATGATGCGCTTGGTTTTGAATGGAAATGGTACCGTTTCAAACTTGCAATTAATCAAGCTGTTTTTTCATTTCCATAAACTCATTGAAAAGTTTAAACTGATTTAGCGAACATGCATCAGAAATCCTTAATGTTGAAGTATTTCCTCGTAAAGGAATAATCGGTCCACACACCGTGAAGAGTTTTAAGCTGAAACTTTTTACAAGGGGATGTCCATGCAGATGCAACCTTGACATATTCTGCGAATTTACCAATGCCAGTATGGAACGCGCATATCGGAGGAGTGTTCTGAAGTATGATCTTTTAAGCAAAGAATTGGAAGGACAATTTATTATCACCGAAAAGGGCGTTACTGTCCCAGTAAGTAATTAATTCCGAAACAAACTGTATATTTATTCATGTTTTTACCGGGACTATTGTTCTCGTAGAAACCGTGGTTAAAGATACTAGACAAACCATATACATTTCACAAAACATTGAGTTTTCGTTGCACCATATATTCCATAGAAGATGAAGGCATAAGAGTCAGCTTGAAAGAAGAATTGGAAGCTGCACCATCAAATGCAATTTTTCTCGATGACAGTGACAATTACAATATACCGAGAAGGGAGAAAGAACTTAACATAGCCACGTTTCTTTTGGAAGGTTTACTATGGTAAATCACAGTTTCATTTTAAAATATTTGAAATAATAAAAATTAAACGCACCTTATAATAAAATATTAAAATTCATACTTTTTAGGGATATTGTTAATGGTAGGAGATTTATAAAAACCATGAAAGAAAGTTTAATTCCTAAAACAAAATTATATTATTCTCAATTTGCGATAAACCTGACTCAGCGAAAAAGATTAATAAAAAGATCGTTTATTTCGCCTCCATTAACATTTATTAATTCCGTATTAGAAGAAGTATGTATAACGATAATAAAATCGGTTCGTAAATTTTTTGGTCCTTATGAAATTTCGAATAATTCATATTTCCTTTTAGGTATTGTTTCTCATATTACATGAAGAATTTTCTTTAGACATGGCTCATTTAATTTCACAGGGAGATGTAAGGCATGATAATTACATCAAAACTATATTGAAAAAATATAAACCTGATGGAAAAGGTAATATCGAAGTCACAATTTTTTAAAAATCAATTCTTTAATAATATTCATGTTTTGATTGTATAAATGATTTTTCTAGATGTTCCCTTGCATACTAATCCAGAGATAAATCATCATACGAAAGGAATATTTAGAGTGTCATTTGTAGAGGAAAATTAAATAGTAAATACCTAAGTACAATACTACACTTGATACTAACTAATTTCCTTTGTACATGGATCTGAAATTCGTCTGAACACAGCCAAAAACTTTTCTCCTTTGTTCCTCGTAACTTTCTGACCTTCTTCTGTACTTTCATATAATTTCTCTACAATGGGATCTTCAGTCTTTGTAGGAAATTAATTAATAGATTATTATTACAGTATATTGTTTAACATTCAAGTAATGACTGGTGTTGGCATTCGAAGAAACTTACGTATTCTTTTTCAGAAACATCACTGAACAGTGGATGTTCATGAAAATGTTGTACTATCCATTCATGTAGATCTTGAACATCTGTTACTGTATACACAATGGCCTTTAAATAATATATGTATATACATATATAATTAGTAATTTTTTGTCTATACAAAATTAATTGCAATGTGTTTAAATAAGATGAAAATAATATTACCCCTACAGCTAACACATACGCGTACTCTGCCAGGAGTGTCTTGTTTATAATCCTCCATTTATGTTTAGACTTCTTGAAATGGGGATCTGGGTACAAAAAGAACATTTTCTTCAGCTGCAATGATATACAACAGCGATTAAAACAGATGATATCTATTATTTCTATATACAATTATACAGTGATTTGTACCTGCCCTTTGTAAAAATAATTTGGTAAATATTTCATTGCATTAGTTCTCAGACAAGCTATGTTCTGATATTGTCCTGGATTTTGGGATCGTAATGCAGCTATACGATCCATGACATAGTCAGAAACTTTTACTCTGATTTCCATACCAAGAATTAAATTATCAGGAAACATTGGTGATAGTGTAACTGTTACAAAAAATTGTTTACAATTATTAATGAATATTTACTCATTCTGATTCATATTTAAAATAAAAATTTTACGTACCTAGCAAACCTCCATAGCCACAACCAACATCAGCAAATTCCACACATTTCTGGTTAACATCTTTTTCATCTAATTTGCTTTCATTGTCTGGGAAATAATGTGGATATAGAGAACTCCAATTCATTTCATTTGGATTTACAGGACTAAAAATAAAATTTTGGATTAGCAATAATATGATATTATAATAGCTATAAAATAAAGTTGAAATTTTATTTATAAAGTTAATCACATACTATTCTATACAATGATCCGCAATGGGATTCGAATGGGCTCGTTGTCTGTAATATTTCTTTTGCGGCAACGCTAGTAGCTCTGACATGTTTTCCGAATTCAACGAAAACAAGTCCACATGGAGTGAAATTTCTTAACCTAACCCGAGTAAAACCCAACCAAATTGACTGATTGGATATGTATGTGTTTAGCTGACAGCTAATACGTAGCTTCGATAAATAAGGGCTTTTTCAAGAAGCGGTGTTTTGCATTTCGCATATGTACACGTCGTTTTTCCATCATCCTGAATTTTTGAGAAATTAATTTGAAAAGATTAAAAGAAAAAAAATTTTGAAATTTCGAAAGAAACAATTCTTTGGATTTTAAAGAGAGAGAAATGACTTTGATACATCAACTTCTTCAAACAATTGTCAATTTATTTATATTATATTTTATAATAAAAAAAACTATATTTACTTTATATTCTGTAGAGTGTAATAAATTTTTATTATTGATAAATACAGACTAATAATTGTTTCAGCTTAATGTAACTTAATGAACAGTTTAATATTTTTGCACTTTGAGATATTCATTTTTTACATATAAGTGTGATAACAGTTTTTGTATATAAAACTCATTTTAATAAAGACCATTTCAGTTGTTCCTTTGCAGACTGGAGGACCTAGAACAAAGACAAAGTATTTACAAACGTATATGAAAGTAGCTTGAATATTGTTAACAACACTGCCTTTCAGGTTCACAAAAACTTACAATCAGAGACTGTGCGAAGTATGTAGAATGATGCATGAACACAAAATAAAGAAATCGAAAATGTTTCTATGTAACAATAGATACAAACTTTACTGTGACGAACATTAAGTTCATCAAGATTATAACCTAATATTAATACACTACACTAATATTACCTGTGCAACTGTCTGTTCTCCCAAGGGAATGTCATCTATTCTCAATGCAACTCTTTGAACAACACTGGATGCATCGGCATCCAAAATAATTCTAAAACAATTTCATTTCATATTAATAAATAGACTAATATTTAATTTATGTACTTCATGAATATTATTTACCCTCCGTCACAAATTTCATCCATTGCCAGCATAACTATGTCTAAACTATCTAAAACAGCTCTTTTCTCGACATTCTTTCTTAAGATTTGACTAACTGAATCATATAAACAATTTAATACACTCATTAAAATAAGCTGAAAGAAAATTTTTAAATATTATAAAGTACAAAGACATGCTACTTAATTAATATGATTGATGTTTAACAAAAATATATACCTCATTCTCATGAGAACTACCCATTACATAAAAGAACAAATCCACATTACTTCTGTAAACGCAAGTCAAACCATCGAGCATAATGATCTCTGCATTTGCTCTGTGAGTCTTGTTGAAAAGATTTTTTTCAAATGCTTTCTGTTCCTTTGAAGTTGGAAATATCTTTTTGTCGTAATACTTGGCCAATATTCTGTTGCCGTCATTGTCAAGGATGGCCATACCTTTGACGGTGTAAAGCGTTGGTTCCTAAAGTAAAAAGAGAAAAATGTTACTGAAACATACAAATTTCGATCCTGTCTTTCCCAAGTATGCATCCATGTAATATTTGATTAGAAGTTTTAACACAATTTTCACTAATCATACATGCTACATTCAGTTAAAAACGGTTAAGAAACAACTTTACTTAGCTCATGTGTTAGGAAAAGAAACAGTAAATGGGAACAGACAGGATTAAGTAAGCTTAAAATCAATAGAAATCATACGCGTTGTTGATAATCGGAATCCTGATCACTCTGATGCATCGGAGACAGGTTATTTTGCACGGCTTTCGATGATCCACCGCGATTCATGGTTATATATGTAATTTACAATTATACAGACCGATTATTTAAACTAAAAATGTATTATTAAGACGTACTGTAATGTAAAATTTGCGTAAAAGAACGTAAGATGCACAGCAAATAGACCTACCAATAATACATGTTCACGTCAAACTTGACGTGTTCATATTCTCAATTCCCAATGAGAATTTCACATGTTTCCCATTCCCATAGAATAAAACGAATCTGCTGCCACCTATAACAAAATGTGTCCATAATACAAAGCAGAGATAATATGTGACTTTTTCTTCTAGCAACATTCCAGTACCAAATTTACTCTCTCGAATAAATCTTAAGAACTAATTAATTCGAAACTAGATCATTATATTGTCTAGTTATGTGACATATGATTTCGAACCGTGCGTTTAAAACTTTGTTCCTTTAATAAACAATAACAACAAAATATACCAAGTCGGTGAACTAGGAACCACCTATACCAAGTCAACAGTACTGTCATCTGTCAACCACACGAAAAAGTTAAACAATAAGACTGTTCGATTAAATTGAACCAGATGTCCGTAGAATCGGTCTCGACCGTTTCATAGGAAAAATGATTCTGACGGAAAAAATATTCGTGGCTTTACCGTAAGCGAAATGTATGCGTCCTCCGGGTAGGTGTGGATCTCGCGCGGTTTGTTATGGCTAGTCAATCCCCAAGTAACCGCGATGTCAATGCATCTCACGAACCATCGTTAGCATGTGTATTTAATCAGTGATATCCGGTTACATTCGTTATTTGCGCGTGTTTATGCATTGGCATACTGGCGTACAGGTGGGCGTTAGTAAGGACGGCGAAAAAGTTATGTTCGCGGGTCGAGGAATGTAGCGACTAGTAGTACAGAACAGAGTCGGGTCCAACGAGATAGCGAGCGCTTTGGACTTATGTCAAATAAAATGCTACGATTCTTGTCACGGCGAAGAGCGCGCAGTGTCAGCGGGCAAACCGCGTCCTCGCAAATAAAAAACCAGCGACTGCTCAGCAACAAAAATGTTGTACAGTGCAGAGTCGTGTTGCTGGATGGTACTGACCTGCCTATCGAGTTATCAGTAAGTCGGATATTTTATTTAACGTCGCTTAATTATATCATCGACACATTGACCGCCGAACTACTGCCTTCAAAAGTGCACAAAATTAATTTAGTTAATCTCTGATTATAAGGCAATTTCCGGAAAACTTTTCTATATTTATTGGTCAGATTGATAGATTGTCTTTTTCTGTTGCAGAAAAAAGCATTGGCTAGTGACTTATATGAACAGGTATTTTATAGCTTGGATTTAATAGAGAAGGACTATTTTGGACTGCAATATACAGACAGCAATAATGTTCAACATTGGTTGGACCCGACGAAACCGATAAAAAAACAAGTAAAAAGTACGATCCAAAGTTTTATATTACAATTACCTTGTATTTACCTGTTGAATCTGTTATTAGTTAAGGTACTAACATATGTATCTTTCACAGTTGGGCCACCTTATACTTTACGCTTGAAAGTAAAGTTCTATTCCTCAGAGCCTAATACGTTACGCGAAGAGTTAACTAGGTATCAGTTCTTCCTACAGCTAAAGCAAGATGTGTTGGAAGGAAAGCTTCACTGTCCTCATCAAGTAGCAGTTCAGTTGGCTGCCCTATCTTTGCAATGTAAATATTTTAAGTCAGCGATTCCTTTGTAAGCCTGCTGTATGTTTCATCATACCTTGACCTATATTTTCAGCTGAACTTGGTGATTATGACCCTACTGCACACAGCGCAGCAACGGTATCAGAGTTCCGTTTTGTGCCTGGTCAAACGGAACAGATGGAACTGGAAATACTTGAGGAATATGCAAAGTGTTCTGGCCTAAGTCCAGCTCAGGCTGAGTCTGCTTATCTGAGCAAAGCTAAATGGCTGGATATGTATGGAGTGGACATGCATACTGTTCTTGGCAAAGATGCCTGCGAATATTCCTTGGGTCTGACTCCAACTGGAATCTTAGTGTTTGAAGGCACACAGAAGATAGGTTTATTTTTCTGGCCTAAAATCGGTCGTTTGGACTTCAAAAAGAAGAAATTGACCTTAGTGGTAGTAGAGGAAGATGATGAGGGCAGAGGAGAGCAAGAGCACACGTTTGTGTTCAGATTGGTAAATGAAAAAGCTTGCAAGCATTTATGGAAATGCGCCGTGGAACACCATGCCTTCTTCAGGCTGAGAGCCCCAGTTAAAGGAGCCAGCGGTCGACAGAACTTCTTTAGAATGGGCTCACGATTTCGTTATAGTGGCAAAACCGAGTTCCAAACGACTCAATTGAACCGAGCACGGAGAACTGTTCAATTTGAACGTCGACCAAGTCAGAGATACGCTCGCAGACAGAGTCATGTTTTGAGAGAAAGACAACGTCAGCAGGTGGAACAGCCACAAATCTCACCGCCTGCTGGTAAGCTGTAAAGTGCGATAATACTTTACAAAAACTGGAAAATATTTTTACGTTGATATAAAGTCGGTCAACAAATTTCTATAGACTGTCTAAAAGAATGTATCTTCATTTTCAGCCGAAGAGCAGCCCTTGCAACGTCAGCCAAGTCAATGCAGTACAAAATCCTCAAATTCCAGCTTGCATGGTGCATCATCACCATTAGTAGATTCATTGCTGAAGTCACTTGCCAAAGATCAGCAGCCTTTGGAAGCCAGAAATCAAACGGCGATTGCCAGCACAGAGAAAGAGTCCGAGCCTGTAAAAACAAGTCTAACCATCGAGACCATAACTAATCCGGTGCAACTAGTGCCGAACAATCAAGTAGGCGGCACCTCGTCGTTGCCACCTCGCACTCCCATACCGCCAGAGTCATTGAAATGCAACATACTGAAAGCAAAATCTCTAGAACAAGGGAAAAATTCGAATCTAGTTTCAATTACTTCCACGGATGTACCTGCAGTTGTTCCTAAGAATAGTCAGCACTCTGAGGCAGCAACAATTGTATCCGTGGTAAGAGAATACTATTTTCTTGAATTGATTGTTATGGCAAATATTAAAACGATTTTCCAGATTACTTGTCACTGTAGAAGATCGCTCATTTATTTAGAATATTACTAAAACAATATTCTTTTTGGTAGAGTATAATCGCAGTTGTTTGTTCAAAGCCTGTTTGAAATATTGTTCGGTATACTTTGTGCCATTACACGCATAAGTATCTTTAAACAATTCACTTGTACCAATGTTCTGTGCTTTTAGGCTTTAGTTGTGACTTGTTTGCTTTTTTTGCATTATTATCTAGGGTGGAGACAAGCTAACTCTTTCTGTGAGCGGATCGACAACAATGAATCCATCTCTGGACGACAATGTTACTGTAACACACTTCTCTTTAGACAGTTGGGGTCAGATCGAGCAAAAGACCACTCAACTGAACCCCAAGATCTCAAATCAATCCCAGAATCCGTTCAATCCGTTCACCAGTAACAATAATACAGATGTTACTACCAATGTTTCTGAAAGTGTTGAAGAAGAAGCGAAGCCAGAAGAGGAAAAGAAAGCGAACACGAACCCGTTCATAGACTCGAATCCATTCTTGGGTTTGCTAAACCCGTTTAAAGAGGTGCAACCACCTGTCGAGAAAAAAGTTGAATCTGAAGTCGAGAAAAATGGAGCAAGAGTCGTGAAGACTGAAGAGATCCAAACGACCACCACAACTCTCACGCATAAGGTGTGGCTTATTCTAAATGCTTGCGAGTTAGCAGTAATCGATTTCTCTGTATTGTACTTGTTATTGTGCGATTTAAAAGAATGCTATCGTTTATGCGAACTGCCCTCGTAAATGTACGCATACTTTGATAACACGTTGACTGCCGTCTGCTTACACTTGTTCGTTTGGGCTTAAGTTTATAAATTAAACTAATTTAATTTTGTAAGATGTTTCAGGATTGTGATTCGGCAGTTAACTTGTTAATGCCTCTCTGTTTTAAATTAAATTGCGTCCAGAATTGTAAATGTAATAATATACAACTATAAGTTATCTTTACGTTTTAAGTTGATGTGTAACGATTACTTTTATGTTGTAGGATGATAATTCTGCGGTCTCTGATATCAGTCCCTGGCTAGTAGCCGACCCATCGCAGACAACAGTTGCAGATCAAACTCCCATTAAGCATACTATCATTACCAGGAAGACTGTAATTACAACGCAACTCTGAAGTATTATCTCTGTAATGGAACACGTGAGAAGTACTGAATCATCAAGGTATTTATTGAATCACGTCTTCCTTGGATTACATACTCGTTTTCTTCAAGTGAGTACGACAATAGTATGGCACTGCCTGTTTAAAAAAAGTTAAAGAAAATACTTTGAAGTCTAAACGGGACCAATCAAATGTTACTACATTTTGCGAACAACTAGTTTACGCTTAATATTGTGCAAAAGTTTATTCGAGAATCTGATGGATATCAGAGATTTATATATTTTTAATTCCTAGCTATTTTTTAAGAATCGATTAATTAATAGATGCTTGTTTCAACTACGAAGATTTCCTTTGTACATAATTTATATCGTTTAAGAAAGTACTTATTAGTACCATAGTAGCAACACTTAAATGCAAGAGCGGTTACTTTTCTTTAATAGTTATTTTATTTTTTATTGCAAAACATTTTTTTTTTTTATTGAACTCTGCCATGCAAGTTGTTTTAATCGTGTTCTGCATTTATTGTAGAGTAAGATGATTGATTGTTATACAGATTTAAGTGACCTTGCACTCTATTAGCACGTATTTAGATGATATGCATACATTGAAATGTAATGTATGGTGCTTTTATTACGCGATAGAGACATTTAACCCAGGGTACGCAAACTTTTGACATACTTTTTTATAAAAATATATTTCACACATTTTGTACCTAATTGTATGTTTTATATCGAATTATATAAATTTTGCGCTTTACATGCAATGCCTGAATGAAGTTTGAGTACCCAAGTAGTATAATAGATGTATTTCAATTCCTGTGAGATAGTATTTTATACTTGCCATAGTGCCTTTAATTATAACAAGGAAGGAGAAAGCTATTATACTCCAGTTTTATATTCATTCCAGTTGATTTACATTTTACTCGTGTCAAAAAATTCGTTCATTGAAAGATTTTTAGAGCGTGAAAGTATGTACATTATTATTGGTTTATTATGATTACTTCGTAAAAGTATTTTCTGTTAATCCTCTTTTGTGAAATATTCAGATATACATGATTAACGGCAAAACAAACGGTATTCCTATTACGCTATCTAGTGTATCATATTATAAAATTTTATTGTTTATATGGTTACGGTATTTTGTAACTGATGTATCAGTATTTTGTAAAAAACGATTACAAGCGTAATACAATAAATTTAAAAAATTGGATAATCGCGTGGAATTCAATGATCTGATCGAGTTTATTGTATTATGCGGATTGTGGTAAACAAAACTGCATCTAAAGTGCAGCTTAACAGTTTTTGTTAATTTTATCGAATCATGAGCCACGAAATCATATAAAATAAGACTCGTCCTTTACGACGAATTACGTAAAAGGCTGTTGAAGTACTTATTGTATTCCATTTTACGAGCATTTACGAAAGTAGAACGCGGCGCTATATTATGTTAATTTTATGTATTTAAATATATTGTATTTAATAGCAATAAGCCAAGTACTATATGATACTATTATTTGAAGATCTAATATATCTATTACCTGTGTTTATAGTGCTATTATTAACCAATACCCTAATGTATTCCGTCCTAAAGTGTTATATACATATACTGTTATATACATTATGTATACTTTTTGCTTTGTAATAAAAAAGTATTATTAAAAAGTTGTGTTGTAGATGTTCCTATTATATATTGTACAAATTAGGCGTCGACGTATTTAACATTCGAACTGTCGTGGACACAGCATAAAATATTACAAGATTTGAGAGACACATCAAACTTTTAGTTTATATGTCGTTTTGGTTTTTTTAAAAAGGCTACCAAAATAAGTAATCACTCGATAAGTACCTGCTCTATTATAAAATGGACCCTTAAGTTTGATCACTTCAATCTTCGTTATTATTGAAGATGTTATCCTAACGGGTATTTATCGAGCATTTAACGCACTAGTTTTATGTGAATTCATACTAAAAAATTATTATGTAATTTTATCTTACAGGTGCAATAATAAAAGTAATGCAGCTTGTGGAGTTTTATCTTACTAATACAAATACAAATTAAAATAAAATTGTCTCAACTTTCTGATATCATTGGTAAAAAGATCAACAATGTTCTGATAACGCATTTAGAGCCAAGGTCATCTTATACGTGCAAAAATGATTTCACCTACGTATTTCTCTCGACAGAACCCTGTTACTAATTACGGAACGAAGTGTTAAAATATTTCGAGATTTATTTATCTGTGTCAAGTTACACTGTCAACCGCATTTACAAATTGTCGAATTTCACGATCTGCAAATCTTACTAATAAATAAAAAAGATATTCTCAGCCCTTCATCAGTCTCTTTGGAGATGGATGAAACGTTTTAGTGGACTACAAATTTCGAGTAATACAAAGTTTCAATGAAATACTAATGATTGCTCTTGGAGATTAGATTCTAAAATTGGCCGATAATAAATGAGAAATAAATTCATGGTTGCTTAAGTACATCAAAACTACTTAAAGTTAATGTCATTGCCCTTTCTTAATGTCTTCATTTGCTGTTATTGCCAAACAGACAGTGAAATAATAATTATTACGTCTTACGCGAATTTGCAAATAATCTTAATCACATAAAATGCATGCAGAATAGCAGGATATTTTAACAGGCCTAACAATTCCAAGGTCACTTCGAATCGTTAACACTGACCTCTAGAGGCAGTACTCGTCTCTCTCTATATCTACATACACAAAAGTAAGGCGTTACATATTAATAAAACCAACTTAGCAACCCAACATACCGACTTATTTCCACCTATTACACCACACTGTGTTTCATCTGCAATTTATAACTTGAACAAATTTCGTCCACTTTTACTCCTCCTCAAAAGAGGACTGACAAACGCGCATCGTTAAATGCGTTGAACAATAATCAAGGAATGTCAAGATTCTAAAATAAATCGAACGTCACGATCATGCTCTCGTCCCTCACATCATCTAAAACTAATTCTTACATATCCTAATGCATGAACACGTCCAAACCATTCTCACCCAAAAAAAAACGAGGCTGATCCGATCCCCTAATCACTATTTACAAAGCGCATTAAAACCATTATCATTATCCTACTGCTGAAAAGTTATCACAAACCCCGAATACTTCTGTTTTACTTATAACTACCGCATATCGTACATATTGTACATTACACTGTTCAACGTGTGACTTCTAACTACGAATTCGGCACTACTGATGGATCTTCCTCAGAAACGCTCAGCCGATATTAGAGATCCCAAAAAGTATTAAAAATTGTACAGTGTTCTGCGTATCGCACAAAAGATTCGCTAACGGTGTAGCAACGAAAGAAGATATCAGACAGGTGTCTCAGGGTTCTCCCGCTCCTCAGCATCTTGCCGGGGTAGGAACCGCACGTGCGAAGATTCACGCACCATTAAGCTCACTGTATCAGAATAATCAACGTCTATAGACCGTTCTCCGTCGCGAGGTAGACTCTTATTGGAAGATATCGAGCTACTGTTTTCCTCGCTGTAATCATGTTTGAACACGCTGTCTGACTGTGAGTGTGTCGGGGTAGACAGTTCAGAAACCAACGGTGTAGACTCGTCTTCACTCTCTCCCGGTGCTGGTGAAGTAGGCAGCGTCCCCATGAGGCGGTCTTTCAACTTACTCAGCTTCTCCAAGCTGGAATTCGGAACTGGTACCGAAAGAACTACTTCCTCGTTCAACGTAGACGTAGAGCGTCGTTTCTTCATGGAGGTAGGGAGTGTCGGTTTCAAAGGTATGTTATTTGCCACATAATTCTCATCCGTTGACTTGGATCTGAAGGCAGGTCTTGGAGATGGAGGAGGAGAGACGAACAAAGAGGATGGTCTGCTGCTGGTAGCATTTCCTCCATCTTTTCTCAAGTCTCTGCGTCCAAATGAGCAAGTCGACTTTATGCTGCGCTGAGAGGCGATGCTACGCTGCGAGTTCGTGCGCTGAAGATGGACCGTTGACTCTAGAGAGCTGTCGTCGGATGTTTCGGGTTCGTCATTAACAGGTACCCAGTGAAGAATGGGGTTGGACTGCAGGATCACGTAATCCGTGTCCTGGGCCGCAGCCGAGGTGGACCCTAAAACAGAGGCGATATGTGTTTTTATCTGTTCAAGGTCGAATTTCGTTGATCACGTGGTACAGTATGCTAATATTTGGGGATTAAACAATAAGAAACGAGATAATGTTGATTGCGTGAGGATTTGCGAATGAAATACGACTGATCGTCATTGTTCACACTGCCCTGCACCAGTGTAGTAGATATATAAAATGAAATCATGCTCGATAAAGCTTATAGATCTAGACTGTGAGAAAGATAATGTCGCCTTGAATTTCCAACAAAGTTTTATTGCCATTCGCATTGTATAATATAATGGTCGGACCGTCTACAGTAAATCGTACACACAGTACAAAAGAATACATAGATAGAGATGAAAATATACCTAGATCTCTTCTTTGTTTTTCATTTCTTTGCTTTGGTATATAAAACTCTCCTTCGCGAGGAAGCCTTATCTTTCTAAGAATACAAGATCTATCAGCGTGACGTCCGGAAAAGGAAACGTATCTCGGCTACACTCGACAATAGTAACAATTATCACAGTCTGGTTTTACAAATGGTGTTACAGAGTAACGGGTTTCGGAAGCTACGACGTGTACAACAGCGTTTCTTGGAGTATAATACAGCGACAACGGAAGTAATATGCATTAACATTAGACTTAACACGGTTGAAACGTTGAGCACGTTCCGCAAGCATTGCCACAACAGTAGTACTAAACTAGCGCACGATGCTTTTATTTCACACCTAAGGTAACGCATACATTCAAATCAGTATCGTCGAAGGATGTATTCTGTTTTGGTTTTATTTAACATGTGGCATTCACGTTATACCTATCCTTTGTCTATTTACAAGGATCCAGTCTCGCATGACGCATTGGCACATTTTGGAATAGCTACATTTTCTATATGACATCCTCAACATGTGATTACCTCTCTTAAGAATTTGTACTTATGTACAAATTCAACATTTTTATTTGTTTTTGTTCAGGTAAACCTAACACATCAGTAATACTGTTTAAGCATTCAATTAACAGATGAATTGACGAAAGTTCCCTGGTGAATTGCAACTGCTTTTTAGCAGTGGAATACACCATCTTCAAGTGCTATGATGATGCCTTAATGATGATATGTTATCGAATTATAGCTGCCCTCGATTTGAATCGTTAAAGGTTTGTACTGTACTCGTATACGATGTCACAGTTTTGATCTTGCTGCGATGGTTCTTGAACTATAACCAGAGGCAGTGAAAGTACTACAGAAGAAGGCTCACCTGGGAGTGAGTCTGTTGGTACCACTGCAGGAGATGGTACATCTAGAACATCCTCGCAAGCTTCTTCGTTCAACGTTTGAAGTGCTCCGCAAATCATTTGCTCTTCCAAAGTTACCTGAAAGAGAAATCTTTCATTGAAATTACTGTATTCAATGTATACCGAGTTATTAGTTTAAATAATATTATATATTCCTTTCACTATGAAGTCATTAACCATATATTTTGCTTACCTGGTACTAAAACGGTGCACGATTGTAGCGTGAATCACACTTTATGTTAATAAATTATTTATAAAACACAAAATTTTGCGATACCGTTCCTGTTGTATGTTTTAAAATAGCTTACTTGTTTCTCCATGATGGATTGCTTGGTCTGGTCTCGCCTAGGAGGACCATCGGTTCTCGAGTTGCCTTTTTCTTTCTCGCTGTGAGTCGGTACACGCATTGATGAGCTTTGTAAATTATGATCTAAAATGATAGAATGAAATAATAAATAATAATTTATAACTCTGTGCACGCCAGTATTTCGGTCAGAAATAAAATGTATTCCTTCCTACCTTTTCGTTGAATTTGTTCTGATCCTACAGTGAATCTTACACTGCGGGGACCTTCCTCGTATGTGTTGAACGATGATAACTCTACCTCCCTAAGTGATGCGATCACCATGCGAAACAGTTCCCAATCTCCAAAAGCCATTTTAAGTACCTACAAGTAGAATAAAAGTATAGTAAAATTTCAGTAATTATGCATTTTTTTTTAATGAGCACAACTCACCTTTTTCAACTCTTGTAAGTCGCAGTGCAGCAAAACTCTGCCATTAATGTTATTTTCCTTGATAACATTTTTGTACTGTGACATCTGATTGGGATTCAGGCTCTCTATTCTATCGATAAGGTCGCAAATGCCAGATACTGTTAGACCCGATAGCCTAATCTCCAAAATTTCGGACTGTAAAAGAGAAACAGAATTATTTTTATTGGTAAATAAAAATAATTACTGAACATTGGATGTATATTCTACCGGTAGAGTCGTAATCGCAGAAAGTGGTTTAATTGCGGGTTCCATATGAGGCATTTGCACCCATGGTGGTGGTGTCTGCCAGTCGTACGACGGCTGCATGCACCAGGATGTTGTCGATGGAACCGGTCCAGGTCCGTGCAGACTTGGTATCCTAGTTAATTTCATATTTCGATTTGCTATCCCAGTCCTACTCGTGTTCCACGGTTCTTGAGCGCCACCATGCATGGCCCAAGGATTGTACTGTTTATATCCAAGTCCTGCTTCCTCTTCGATGGTTTGTTGCTCCTCCTTGATCTTTTTCTTAATGTAAGGGTCGAGATTAATCGTGAATGGCAAGAATATCTTCATGTCACTGACTAATAAACTAGACCGATGGAAAGTTAGAAAAATGTCCAACTTCCGCTCATCTCTGTCCATCTCTAAAAGAGGCTGGACTTCTTTAAGTACGGGTATCTGCGGCCGTATCCTAGTCATTTTAATATGAATAAGTAACAGCTGGAAAAAAGAATTGCAATGCATCGTATTTGCAAGAGAAACGTACTTATCGTAAAGACTCTTCAACGACATGCCGTCGTCCAAGTTGTCCTCATACATGTCGTAATGCAGGATCAACCAAGACGTTCTGAACGGCCATTGCTCTGTAATGTTGATCCAACTGGCTAAGTGGTACCAGTTAAAATCGATTTGGAATGCTTTCAACAATCTCCCTAATATAAGCAGAGAATTCAGTCAATACAGATAAGATGTTTTCTATAAATACTTGGTACTCATTCTATGCTGATGATAAACTGAACAAATTGGACCTCTCAGAACTTGGATCTATAATATATGTACATATATTTCAAGCAACAAAGTTTGTATTCCTTCAAGGTTCAAGTTTTTCGGTTCTATCAGTACCAAGCTGGTTATTCTAATATTACCAGTGACATAAACGACGTTCATTAATCTTCTCATACTACGCGGGTTCACGTCGCTAAAGTAATCATCCGTGAGGAGCATCTTATTGAGATCCTGTGCGCCACCTAATCGATTCAAATTGCTGCCAATACTGCTTGCGATCGACTCACTCAATCGTAATTTCCTACTGCCTTTTCTGCTCTGTGGTTTTAGCTTCTCGTTGCTGTTCATTATGCCAGACTCCGTACTAAGCCTTCTATTCGACATAGAATGATGCATTGTACTACTGGCGGTATAGTTAACGCTTTCCTCGGCTTCGGTCCACGTGGTTTTTCTACTATGCTGGGCAGTTTGTTGAGCAATTTTCACCTTCCTTAAACCACTATTTTGCAGATAAAATGGAAGATGCACCATATTGCGAAGGTAGTCGTGACCCCCAATATTCGACTCCGTAAATAATCTTCTACTATTGACTTCCACTGCCTATTAAGGGTAATTATTCGTTTTAAAAATGATCTCTGTTTATAATTATCTATTAATTCTCGCACGTTTCTCGAGTTGATTATTTTGGAGAAACGTGTGAACGTTTTAAGAGAAGCTGAAAAATACAATACCTTGGCAATAATATGGGGATCAATAGCTAATATAACGACAAACGGGTAACCATTGTCACTGAATAATGCCTGTATAGCATCCAAAACTAACAACACCTTATCCTGTTCACAACTGTCCAAGCCATCCACGATTATTACTAATCTACTCTGCTGAGCCATGAAGCTATCTAGACATTTCACCTATTTTTTAACCAAAAATTTTATTATTCGGTAGATACAATATATTAAATAAAATTCTCATTATAACAATAGTTTCCGCACCATTTCTGTCATTAAGCTAACTTCGCTCCTCAGAGTTTGTATGAAGCCTTCACTTTTCAAGGTCTCTAACTTGGATATGCTACGTTGAAGATGCCGTCTTTGGGAGAAAACTAATGCTTGCAATGTTCGATTCCACGTGTACAAGTTCGCTATTATACTGACAGCTAGTATTAAGGCAACTGTTATCATGATAATGTGTGCCGTGACTTTTTCTATCCTTTTCCTGCGAATGATAATCACAAGTGAGTTTTCTCCGACGATACATAGGGGAGCAGAAATGTTGAATGGCGCACTCACTTGTTGGTGGAGAGGTCAATGAGGTAGACAGTGAGCACAGAGATACCAACAAGTAGACTGCAAAAGCAGAACTCGAATATAACGATGTAAGGTAGACAACAAAGATGTCTCCACTTCCAAGTGGTGGTTGACTTATCAGGTTTTGGCCTGAACGCTCTGTAGAGTCTCGTGGACAGTGAACCGAAATCATTCTCAATCGAGTCGTACAGAGATCCCACCATTTGAACCACAGCATTTTCTCCAGCAGCTGATGTGCCTACTCGAGTCTGATCGGTGAAATAAAATTTGATTGGCTGCGCATTAACGCCATCGTTAACTTGACCACCAGGGGGATGACAGAAAATCACTTGCAATAATAATTTTAACGAGTTCAACTTTGTGGTGAGAGCTACCGTGAAATTGTATGGCCAGTACCAATCGTATCTAAAAAATTAGCAATGTTATAAAATATGAAAAATTGGACAGTATAGAGGAAATTCTTTACGATTATCTCTCACCTCTTGTTAGCATACCAGATAAGTATCAAAAACGCGTACGTAATGACGATAAGACCTAGACCACAGGAAAGACCAGTTATCCATGATTGTAGGGCAAGACCTATAGTGACGCCCACTAATAAAGACATGTGAGACACCACCACGAAAAGCAAGAAAGAGAACTGAAATACGGGATCTATCCATTGACGAGCGAAATTCTTCATCTCCTCTGAAAGAAGATTATCATTGTAGCTTGACCAACGGCAAATAAAGTTCGCAGTTAGTACCTCTCAACTTGTTCAATAAAAAAGATTTTCCAGAACCCCATTTCGCATAAAGGCCGACGGTAATGGGAGTTGAAAGAGACGGTTCACTAAGAATGTCTGCCAACGCACTGCTGTACAGATCATAGCCAAGCATATTTTCATTGTCTTCGTTAGTATTCAGACGTCCTAGAAGATCGGGCATCAGTTGGAAGACAAAAGTTGGAATACATAAATTGGAAGACAAATTGAAAAACAAATTGGAGGACAAACTGGAAGACAAGTGGAAATACATGAATTGGAAGACATAAGTTGGAAATGAACTAGCAACTCACGTGCACCAAATATTTGCCCGAGGATCGTCTTGGGGTGATTAATATCAATGTTGTACGGCGTCTCCCCTTGTCTGTTCGGACGGTACAATAGCTGACTGTTTTTCGGATTTCTCAGTAATATCTCGACGATAGCTTTCGATCTTGCTCGCATGGCTATATGAAGCACCGTGTCGCCTTTTTTATCGGTAGCTGAGACCTTGGCTTTCTTGTCCAGCAGTAATTGCACGATTTCAGCGTTCCGCGATCTAACTGCCCGCAGTAATGGCGTGTCGCCGTCTTTCGTCGCGATCTCCAAGTCTGGGTTAGCGTTTAGTAACAATTTTAATATCGGTATATTGCCTTTTTCTACTGCTATGTAAGTGGCGGTTTTCTTATCCTAGAATGATGTCAATAAAATTCGCACGGTTAGCTAGATTCTTTATTTGCCGTATGTTCGACGTAATTAGCGCATAATCCAAGCTTCAAATTAACGCAAAAACAATGGGAAACTACAAGAGAGACTCTCAAAAGCAGACTGACCGGAGATACAGGGTGATTCTAAGCGGGCTGCAGAAGATTTACAAAAATATCTCTACGCTCGAAAAAACGAACAAAATGGATCTAACAAGTTCTTGGTAAGTCAAAATCGATCCGCTGCGTGATATTGAAGAAGAATCACCGTGTACGATATCTCGTCCAAAACAGGGACAACGTTAGGATCTAATATCCTATTTTTAGGATCCAATTTCGTCGCTATTTAAAAGCCAATTGGTCAAGGTATTAATCGGATATATCCTGTCTTCTGTCTGGGATGATAGATTGACAGCAATTTGGTCACCTTTCCAGCGATGTCCACGTCCGCGTATTTCTTTAAAAGAGATTCAACCACTCCTCTGTGACCGCCCTTCACAGCGTGAATCAAGTTCGTGTCTCCGGCTCTGTCCTGGATATTCACATAAGCACCGGCATTCAGTAGCGCATTCGATATTTCATGGTGTCCTTCCCGACATGCTATTGCCAGTGCAGTGCAACCGTCCTTGTCCAAGGCGTTCACGTTCGGCTTGTGCTCCAAAAGAAGCAGCACCACGTCCACGTGATTACCAAGAGTTGCAACGAGAAGAGCAGTCCATGAGTACTGCAAAGAAAATTGAGTAATTACTGAACTGATATTCTTGTCCAGAACCAGGGTCTTCTAAATATCTTAAGCCACAAAATTAACAACCTAATTAATCGGTAGTGAGTCTCACCATGCCAGCAGTGTCGACATTAGCACCAGATTTCAACAGAGTATCTACAATTTCTACATTTCCTTTACGCGACGCCCAGACCAACGCTGTAGTACCATACTGCAAATAAGAAATGCTGTTTAGAGAACACTTGTTGCACAGTTCGTTCAGTGATGTATATGCATATTGTACAATAAAATACCATAGGTCATCAGTGAGCCATACAGTAAGAATCACGTTGACCAAGCGCACAGTTAGCCTAGATGTGCATGTTTCAGGATTACATTTAAATACCATGGGTCACCAGTGACTCACGCCTCAAGAAACTCATTTAGAAATTCATTATTCTGTATCGAGTGCATCTTGGTGTACTCTCTCATGAATGGTATATGCTTGTACGCGAGCAACGGTGGCTTACCTTATCGCCAACATTAACTTTAGCACCATGAGCGATGAGATCTTTAACAATGTCAGGGTAACCTCTGCCCGCGGCCCATAACAAGGATGATATATGAAAATTTCCATGTGCATTGACGTCAGCTCCTCGGGCTAGCAGCGTCGTCACCGTCGGCGACCTACCCTTGTACGTCGCCCACATGAGCGCTGTCCACCCTCCCTAAAAATAGAATATTTCTCTCTTGGTGTCCATTTCCGCTGTACCCATGCGACTTCCGACTGCTCGATAAATACCACTCTCTTCAATTGAAAAGGCAAATGCAGGAAAGAAGACATTCCTCAAGATTAAAGGGCAGAGTGAATTAAGGGGTTGTATACACCCTCGTAGCCAACGAAGATCGATTTTTCAGAAATATTTAAGAATTGAGAAGTGCAAATGGTACTAAAACTAATCAGGGTCATATTCTATGAAGGATTGCAATTCTTGAAAGATTGCGATCTCTAAGACTTATCTAGAAAAGTAGAATTTTTAAAGAATCCCTGTATCTTTATTAGTTTTAGAAACTCCACAATGATAATTTACGAGGATGTTGTTAAAGGTATACACACGTTCAAGGCTATTCGAGTGTAGATTAAAATAGCAATTGAACGAGTTGGAATTGAAGAATTGTTAATGAGATAACGCACCATGTCCCTGTGCTCCAAGTCGGCTCCATGCTCGAGTAACTCAAGGCAGACATCGGTGTGACCCTCTTTAGCGGCGCAGAGCAGCGCTGTCCAATTATCCTGAAAATCAATTTCGTCGTACAATGGTAATCAGGCAGCGTTGAGTCGAGATCCAATATGATACTGACCCCATCTTCGGCGTTGACGTCTGCACCATGATTGACGAGCTCCCGCACAAAGTGTATCTTCCCCTTACTCGCTGCAAGGATGAGGGCTGTGCTACCATTCTGTTGGAAAAACAACGATCGAGATCGATTCACAACTCTGAGCTTAAATGACAACGAAATGACAATTAAATAAATATTAAATAACAATCTCGTTTATAGACAGAAATCTAAGAAACCGAAAATTTTGTTTCACGATGAGCTTTTCAAGAGATTTCGGTACCTCGTCACGATCGTCGATCTGCACCCGTTTGTTCTCGAGGAAGTTCTGTAGTCCCGCGAGATTATCATCCGTGATATAGCTGGCGAGAGATCGGTAACAGAGCGATATCATCGAGTCAGTCCGGTGCAAGGTCTGTGAAAAAAGAAGACAGACAAAGTCAGGCACGGCGAACGTGGATCCCACGCTGAGAGAGAGAGTCGCGACTCTCTCCGATCAAAAAAACTGCGGAAGCAAATTAATCGCCGAGCTGGTAGATGCGTAGCTTGCGGAAACCAGGAGCTCAACCGTCCTTGGCATTATCTTTAAGCATAGTTCGCGAACGCGCGATAACAATACCACTTTCGTTCTGTATCCAAGACGAGTAAACTCGTCGCGTAATTTTCCCAGGGATTGTGCTTGCCGGCTGGGAACAGTTTCGAATAACTAATTAGCTACCCGGTCGTCGCGGGTTCTTCTGGCTCTCGATTAGAACTCGAACGGCGAGGAGGCACAATTGCAAGCGAGTTCCAATTCCCATCTAATTATCGGAACAATAACGTTGAATTGCAATTTGTTAACAACCGAGAGAACAGTTATGTTCGAAAGCCTGTGACAGATTGCTTCTTCACCCCTCGCCTGACATTTTAATCTACGAGGTGTTCCGTAACTGTCGATCAAGCCATATTGCGGATCTTCGTGCAAAATAAAAATTCAGTACAATCAGTAGAGTGAATTATTCCGAGAGACCTTCGAGGATCTTCGAAGTGCACGTGCACCCAGGTTGGCGAGGTCGAGGCTCGCGATTTTGCGCGCTCAACAGGTGCGCCCGTATGCTTAACATTCGAGTTGAATTTTCGCCAAAACGGAAGCTCGCGCGAGAAGATTTCTTAACTAGATAATTTTCATTGGGTTTCTCGTCGAGGTATCGTCGTTCTTGGTTCGTGTCACAGATTTCGGGACGTTCTGCATATATTAAAAGGATTCTCGTGGCTGTCCGCGAACGTTTTAATCGCCGCATTGGCTCTGCAAATATACCCGCCGACGTCGCGCAAGGAAGGACGTCCAGATTTAATGGGGCACAATAGAATGTAGGACGACGATAAGGTACTAATCAGAGCCGAGGAAGCGTTCAATGAAAGGTAAACGTCGACTGTACGGTATCGAAGTGCACCGCCCACGCGGCTTGGACAGAGTTCTGCACCGTCGAACCTTTTAACATTCGTGTCACGGAACTTCGATCGTTTCGCGAGCAGCTTTCCGCATAAATTGAAACCGCGATATTTGTCCTGGTAAATGTTGCACGGGAGGAATAATAAATCCGAGCGGCTTGAACCGCGCGGGACAGAAGGGTGGCGGAACCTTTCATATGTAACGCCCACCATTTGTAGTTCGCACCTTGTGGCAGTTAAACGCGTGACACTTTTGTCGATGATGAATCACAGCTGGCGAAGAAGAAAATACAGAAACGGTTTAACGTTGCTGAGAGAACACGAAGCTTCTGCTCCTTAGCGACACGGCAATCCAGCTGCAAACACTTTTGTTAATCGTTTCGTTAGTGCATCGCAAAACTGCATTCACTTCTTGCAACCGGTGTAATTCTTTTCAAGTTCAAAACTCTATTACCAGCTTCCCCCGTATTCCGATTCGACGGGATGCAACGTTTCCTGTTCACACCGCGAAAGTCGAAGTATAAAATCGAAGTCGCTTTCATGCATAAGCAAGAGATGTGTTATTCGCGAGGCACTCGCATAACCGTGCCAGAGTTAGAGGCGAAACTGTTTCTACTTACTGTCCAGGGAGAAATGACCAAGACGTACGTCTTGCTCCATGAATATTTAGAGACGTTCCGTGAAGACGCGTTACCGGACACGAAGACGCCCGGAACGTCACGGACGATCTACACGCTCCGAACAATTTCCGCGGCGCTGATCGACGTCTCCGCGACGCTGATACTCGGCTATCAGACGCGGATTAGCGGGCCCGAGATGTCAACGGAGCCGCACGAAATCGCCGGTCTAGCCTTTAAATCACGTTTCCGGCAGTTCTCAGACTGTTGGCGTTCGTTATCGCGATATTTATCGTCGGACAATCAAACGATAGGATTTCTGTCTCGGTCGCGCACGCTTGCGACAGAATTTCTGGTCCTCGCAGCCTAAAGCCTGCTTAAAGTTCCGCAATACAGCCGTAATCCTGCTGCAAGCTGATTAACGATAATAAAATGTCTAAGCTGCTCGGAGTGGCTTTCGAAAATAATTCTTGAAATCGTTGACACCGCATTAGAACGTCAGACGTATCTATCCAGGAGGATTTATCGCAGCCATTGTCAAGATCAATGGGATAATATGCGAGAATAATCGTTTTATGACAGCGACTAGCTGCAGTTTTATCCACGATGAGCAACGCGTGTGCTCACTTGCGAAAAACAAGAAAATTAGCCGCTTCTAAGATCTCACGTTCTTCGTTCAACACTCGCGTTGCGAACTTAGAAAATAGTTGAAATTTTCAATTCTTTTCGAAAGTGTCTTTTAACCGATTCGGTGAAAATTGTGTTAAATATCTTGGCAACAATTCTCGTATTCTTTCAATCTTTGAATTCTTTGGCTTTCCGATCGAAGCAAAATCTAGCAGGCAGAGAAGGCGATAAGGGAAAATCGCGTCATTCGGTTCACGGCGAATAGACCGGAAAGGATTGGATCAATAGAGATCCCATGATCGAACAATGTAGTCGATCGTTGAAAGCCGCGTCCGAATCACTACTAGGAACGATGATTAATGATTATTGTCCGTGACATTGTGTCCACCGTTCGCGGAACGCGTCTGCTTTACAAACTGAATGACTCCGTGGAACGTACGCTGCGATGATTTACTAGTGTTGACTCGTTGATCTCGTCTCATCTCGAACGAAGCTGTCGCTGTAGATTTTTTTTTTTGAAATAGTTCGTGGAACGCGTCTGACTCGGTTGATAACGATCTCTGGCCAAAAATGTGTTTTCGAAATCCTTTCGCATCCTACGCGCCAGCCGATCAGAAATATCTTTATTGAACTTGCGATAACGTCGATCGCGACAATGCTTCACAGCCGAGCATTAGTCATCGACGGAACTGTGCGATTTCCGACCGTCACGTTTCCGCGACTATTTGCCTAAGTATGCAACTGCACGAACACGCTGATTGCAAGTTAACGAGAAATGAAATATCTTTCACTCACGGTTTCTCTTTTGTATGGGTCGCCCTTGACCCGATTGGAAGACTTTCCGATTGACTATTTGAGTGTACAAAAAACACCCCAATTACCGTGATTGTCCGGCGTACCGTCATTTTCATTTACTTTAACGATAATCACAATATGGCAAAGTATTATAAAAAGAATAAAATTTGAATATAAAATTTGATATTGTATTAAGAGAACAGAACCATTTACGTACCCCGTCAATTTACCGTAAGTTCTGAAATAATTATTAACAGCTATTAGTTATGCGTTTGCCTTTCGTTTAATGATATGATTCAGAAATCGAATTTATGTAAAATATTTTAAATGTGAATAATTTTAAATAGATAGCTCCCGATCGGCTAAAACACTGTTTTTATACTGTAAATGTTATTAGATTTAGCAAAGAATTGCGACATTTACCAGAGAAATATGAAATGCAAGAAAACGTTGATTTTTACCCTTATGTTTTGTTAATATTTTCCGCGAAGATCTCGGAAGACACCTTTAAAAATGTTCGTTTATGCGGTCGAAAGACAACGTTTAAAACAGTGATTTATAATTATTTTCTCTGTAACCACTTTTCCTTCATCGACATCGCAACTATCTCTGAATGATCATAAAACTGACTTCGTAAAAACAAGCATGCGCGAAAAATCGGCAGAAACGGTGTTAATCCCATAAAAGCAAAGGCGTACGAAAATCGCGGCGATATCTTCGCAAAACTTCGTTCGTTACCTTCAAAAGCATCACGACTTTTCTGCAAGAAACAGCGGAATTAAATGAAATCCACATTATTCGTTTGTGTAAGTATTCAACAAAATCTCAATTCAAAATCAAACGAGTAAGAGAAAGAGAGAGAGAGCACCGTAATTAATAACACGATGTTTCTATTTCATCGTTTTCCGACAAAAAAGCACTCCAAGTATAAAATTCTGGACACAAGGATCACTAAACGGTAGACGTCCATGCATTTATAGCGATCCTCGATCCGAACAATTCCCATAAACTTTTACGAGCACAATAAACGCGCGTATCTGTAACATCACCGTCGGCGATCCTAAATTGGCATAAACGCCAGCAATCCGGATTAGCGACACCGCGTCCATAAACGGGCTCACTGATCCATCGATCCTCCTCTCGGCGACGACACGGCGATGTTAAAAACTCGTTAGAGAACACATCGAAATGAACAAATCCAACAGCAAACTCAACAACAACAACAATCAACAACAGTATGAACCAGTCGTTAATGAGAAGCCAGTTCTGCTCGACATCCACGCGGCGACTAACCGTCTGCGAGTGTCTTCGAATGCCGAAGTTGAACTTGCGCCCGGACTCGCCATCGGCCTGGGCGGTGAACGTGATCGTGGGCACGTGGAAATAGGGGAAAACGTGGTGATGATGATGATGGTGGTGATGCTGATGGGACTCTGGATCTTCATGGTCCTGCCAGGTGGTGGCTGGCTGCTGATCCGGGATATGAAGTCGCAGGAACGGCAGTTTCAGCCTGAGTCCGCTTCTACCTGATGTCTCGGACGTTGCCGGAACTGGTAACGAGCCGTTGTCCTCGGCATTTGGTAACAAACAGTTGGGGATACCTGGGAAGGCGCCTACCAGGCTGGGAACGAGGCTCGAGCAGATCGCGGCACTCGCGATGCTCGATCGCCTAATCGGGTTCACGCTGGTTCCTGATAAAGCGTCCACGTGGGTGGGAGTCTTCGGTGAATCCTGACTGTACACCATCGGCATGGTCAGTCTTCTTTTCGACGATACCTGGACACCTTCTGTCGTTTCACTTGCGTCTTTTTGGTTCTCAGTCATTGTTGTTGCGGCATTGTTTGCAGCAGAATTGTTCGTCGCTGAATTGTTTGCAGCAGCAGCTTCTGCTTTGAGGCATCTTCTAATCAGCAGGGGGCTAATTCGGATCGTTGCGCTGTCCTTGTTCGACCCAACCATCGGCATGGTTAATCTTCTTTTCAGTGGGTTAGCTTCTTCCGTGTCTTCTCTTTTCAGGACTGGGCTGCCTAAACTGGGCGCAGCTTCGGCTTTCAGGCTCCTTCTGATTGACAAGGGGCCAGTTTGGACGGTTGCGGCGTGTTTGCCGAAACTCATCGCCGGCAAGGTCAATCTTCTTTTCAGATACACCTCGTCGACCTCTTCCGAGTCTTGGATTTTCAACGAAGAGTTCGACCTGCCTGTTGCTTCAACCTTGAGACATCTTCTGATCAATAGTGGGCTGGCTTGGATGGACGCGCTCTTCTGGGAGGCTAACAGGATCGATTTTTCTAACTGCAGTGCGCCGATCACTGCGGGGCTGGACACCTGGCTCCAAGAAGCCGAGGGCGCGTAAGCTCCTTTCTGAACTTCGTTTATGTTTGTCAGAACGTAGGGAACATTTTTAGCGCTCTCTTCGCTGCTGGCTGCCCATTCCAATGGTTCTGGAGGCTTCTCTTTGGAGGACATTGCCGAATAGACGCTTCGCTGCGATTCCCTTCGTTCCGCGAGACTCCAGGATTTTTGCCGATGGTCTACCGAAAATCTTCTAACAGGAACTTCGGCGCCGATTGGGTATTCGACCGATTCTGAGGATTCCGAGGACTTGTCTTTGTAGGATCTAGACGACGCGCTGCTTCGCTGAGATTCTCTTCGTTTTATAGGTGTCCAGGGTTTCGATCTTAGCTGATCTTCGAACGAAACGCTTCTAGTAACTCCGGACAATCCTGGGGACTCGGAGGACTTGAAGGATCTAGTCGAAGCAACGCTTTTCTGAGAGCCTCTCCTCTCCATGTGATTCCAAGATCTCAGCCGATCACTCAGAGACATCCTTCTAGTGCTGTCTTCAGCATCCACCGAAGAGTATCCAGCTTCAGGAACGCGTTTCTCCATCGAACTAGAGGATTCCAACCTCGGATGGTCTTTTGTTGGACTATTTCTACCATCTCCATTGCCAACCACTTGTTCAAACGTTCTCGACCCTGGAGACTCCAGCTCCAAAGGATTCCGTGATACTTTCTGCTCCCACGCCTCGGTCCAGAGCTGTTCTTTCGCCTCGTCCTTGATTGGAACTTCGCCAACATCATCTCCAGAGCCAGCTAAACGTTCAGACCCTGACAATGACTCCGCTTCGACGCGAGTCTGCGTCTTCCTCGATTCATTCGCGTCGATCAGGCTCGATCCGGGTGCCTCGATGAACCTAGAGAACTGTTCCTCATGTCTGAGCATGATCGCGGTACAGTCGGACAGCCTGGCAGGATGATGCGGAGCCGAGCTTGGCCCGCGAATGAGTCTCTTCTGCGAATCAGCATTTTGGTACAAGGTCGCGGCGACCGTGGATTTCCTTGAGGAAGAAAGATCGACGAGGCTACCCGCGTGGAACCCGGCCAAATTCCGGTCCACGATCGTCATCAACGCTGCAGAGTCCCCGATTCCAGCGTCCGAGACACGATCAGTCGTCGGGTCGGAGATGGCAGCCAAAGGTTCCCTCTCTTTCTCTTGGCAACCCGGTCTCTCGAGCTCCCTCGGCTCATTTGCGCCTTTGATCTCTGCGATCTCCTTGTCTCTTGGATCCTCGAAGCCCCCAGATCCTGCAGACTCTTCAATTCTTGGTCTCCCATCGGATCCATCATCCTCGTCTCCGAGTATCCTCTCGATTTCCAAGATCTTTAGAGGATCACTCTGCGGCTGGTCTCGGTCTCTGATCAATTGATCTGCTTCGGGATGATCGAGACTCTCGGGATCAACAATTAGAGACGTTCCTGGCTCAGCTTCGATCTTGATCGATACCCTCCTGCCCGTCAAGGTCGGCGACGACACTTCAACCAATTCTCCGGCTGGTTGTTTCTTCTTGTTCTCTTCGTCCTCTTCCTCCTCTTCAATGCTGATCCGGAAATGATGCGTCGTGATCTTGATCCGATCGTCTTTGGCCTTCCGCATCGCATTCTTTCTTCGGTCAGATCGCGACCGTGATCGAGAATGATCGTCAATTGCCGCGACGGAGTATGTTGGAAACCGTTTTTGTTCGATGGTCTAACATGTCGATGGGGCAACGGGATGATCGAACGCTGTTTCTGGTTCCCGTTCTTCTTCCGACGGGAAAGCCGCTGCTCTTAGCCTCGGAAAATCGAGCCTCGTCCTTGAGAAAAAGTTGGGCGGACGTTCGTGCGGGCCTCTGGGTCGTTTGTGACCCAGCGTTTCACCTAGGACGAATAAAGGTTCAGCAAGATGCGTGCGCGGTTGGTGAGCGAACATCGATGCAACAGCTGTTCTATTGTTACTGCTGTACGTTCTAATGCGAACTGTATTGTTGTCGTGAATGAGAATGATACATTGTGGTTCCTGTTGTTGGCACCGTTTGTCACTGAAATGCTTCGTTAAGATTTACGATATTATTTGAGACGGCACTGTTTGCAGGATCTTCGATGTAACCACTTCCTTCGCTACGAAGACAAGAAATCTTATCTGACAGAGTAATTTTTCTATCAGTCGTTCATTTAATTTCGATTCAATATAGTTTAAACTATACCGTCCTACTTAGTTATTGTGTTTTATCTAATAATTTGTTACCTTTCAGGATATTTTAAAACATATTTCCAAATGTGTGATTCCATTCATTTGTTTCCACTTATATAAAAATGATTTTATATTAATTTAAAGCCTAATCGTCTGGACGATCGGAAATGTTAGTTAAGACAAATTCACCAAGGAGAACAGTACGGTCGGAAGCATGCAGGTAAAAAATCTTTTGGAACTTCTTGCTCAATGAAACAACAATCACCGCTTCTATGCCCGTCGTGTAATACTTTCTCGGGTGCATCTGAAAAATCGCTGTAACTTCGGACCGAGCCGAGATCCGTGCAAAATGAAATTCTCGCGCATGGTCCAAAGAATGCTAAACGAACTCGCAAAGTTTCAATCGAATATCTTCATTAGCCTATTTAAAAAGAAAATCTCAAATCGCGCCGAATCTCGTTTGAACGTAAACCTTGAGAGAATAATTATCTGTACGATCGTAGGTAGCCATTAAAAATTTGACGACGTTTCGCAATCATTGCGCACATTATCACGGCCACGAGTGGAATAGTTGAAGTTCGAGATTGTATATTGGATCCTAAATAAATCCGCGATCTATAGATCGATACCGTGAAGAAGACGGACCCTCGACAAAGTGGTGAGCCTGAGCATTTTCTCCAGATTTCGTCCGGTCATCGATCCAGACTTCCTTTCTTCAGGATCGCGGAGGTCCTCTCAGGGGATCCAGGAACGAACTGGATCGTGGATCGCAGCCGCGAGATCGATGAGGCGCGTGCGAGACCGCGCGAGAAACATTGTCTAGCGACTCGCTCGTGTCACGCTTATATATCCCGCCTTGGGATCTCCAAACTGGCGCGCACAGTTGCACAGGATCTCGCTGATAAGATCGCGAGCGGCGCGCGCGTGGATCGTAGATCCAACGATCGAAGGAGCGCGGCGACGATCTACGACGATCTCCGCCGAGGAGCCGACCCAGACGGAGAAGTTAAATATTTGTTCCGGCAGCGGTGCGATTTCGGCAAAAACAATTAAAGCGATGCGGTCACAAGAACGCGGCGAAGTCGGCCATGCAGCCTCCGCGTACTTAACACGATCCACGGAACCGTAATCGCGCGAAAAAAAATATGATCCGAGTCGAGTTTGACAAATCGTAAGTTTAGGACTTCCTATTCGGTCGTTTAAAGATCATCTTTGTGATTTTTTTGCGGTAAAAATAGAAGAGATATTTAAACGCAACTTTTTGCAGTTTGTTTCTTAAAGTTCGAGTTGTGACGTAGTATTTTTTCTATCCAGAAATTGGGAAAATTTGCGGAGATGGGCAGCGACGAAGCCGACTGTAATTTTTCGACGAGCGAAATTGGACAAATTTTATATTCCATGATAAATAACAAATTACAAATGAAATTACTATTGCACTTACTATTTCTTGCTCGCAAATGAAATGTTATTTCTTATTCTATATAGAAGCTGTTGGAACTGCGACGACAAACCATAAATTCGCACCTCATTCAGCTGGCGCGTTTACATTGGCCGATAAGTGCAGCTCAAACTGCGGCTTATTCGGTGCCCGTGGAATCGGGTCCGATAAAAATTAACTGAAAGGTTGCGCAGTATGCGGCGGCTGTTTAAAAGGCGTAGCCCGGTTAGAAAAATATTTTCTCAGCCAGCACAGCTCTAACCGCGTGTGTCGTCCTTGCGCTGGTCGCGGCACTTGGGCCAATTAAGTCTCTCCGCTCGCTAATCAATTGTGTGCGAGTGTCATCGTTTACCGACGCCCATAAAAAGGAACAACTGCGCGTAGGAAAACAGGCGGCTGCAATTGCGACCGCCTCTTCCTTATGCTTGCGGTTCGTTCGAACCTCGTGTTCACTCAAATAGAAATATTTCAGTTACGAAGAGATTTCTATTAAGAAGTTGTTTGTGTCATACGACATCAATGTACCTTTACGTGAAACAGCAATGTTCAACGACAATTGCAAACTGAACAAAAATTTCTTTGAAATCTTAACACGTTGACTGCGAAGTCTGTTTTGGAGAAATCTGTTCTAGACGCCAAAATTAAAAAAAAATAAATCAATCAATAATAATAAGTAAAAAGTAATAAATAAATCCTTTTCATGCCGCCTTTGACCACAAGACATCTCGAGGTTCGCAGTCGACGTGATAAAAATTAACTTATTTTTCCTGCAATAAATCGTGCGTAATAATAATAATCTTAGAAATGATAAAAAGTCATTCGTAGGAAATGATTGAAATAAATTCACTCTTGTAACTCGTATGAAGCAACACGTGGCAGAGACATCTTCTTCAGTGCTCGGCTGGTTTGACGTTAATAACAGAATTCCAGCGAGATGAAACGATGCAAAACTGTTGCAAGGGGCAACTAGTATGCCCCAAGCGAGCGCATAAATATTCTTGACGACGAGCTATGTTTCAGTCACAGGAAATCATCAAGAGCAACACAGAAGTGAACGACAAACATCGGGCTTCGAAGGCGTCTCGACTTAATCACCGAGCCTTCCAAAACTTCCGCGCGGCTGATTTAATTAGAGCGCCGCCTCTTTACAAGCTTTCAGCCTTGTAAACTTATCTTGTAATTAGCAGCGCTAAATCCGTCATCGAGTGGACGGACAGCCGTGGTAATCGAGCGTAATCCGCGCAACAAATGTCCCGACGACACTGATGCCGACGTCGTTTGTCTTTCGGGACACGTCGAAAAATCTTGGCACATTCCACCTGAACGGTAGAACTGCTCATTCAGTTCTGGTCCACCTGTGGTGGACGTTTATGGTTGCGACAGAAGATATACGCGGTGCTCCGACCCGGCAATTTTCTACAACCACGGTCACAATTAAGTGATCGCTCAATCTCGAGGTAAAAAGTCGTCGATGTTCGAGGTGTCGTAACTTCGTTACGAAAATTCGTACAGAGATCTAATTGAGATTGTTTTAAAGGGCAAAGCTTCTACTTTCACTCACCTCTTTTTCCCTAAAGAATTTCGTTGTGCGACTGAAAAATTATTTACCGTATTATACGCCCATGGTCTAAATCAAATATCAGTTTTTCTTGAGCGAAAAATCGTTGGTATTCGAGTTGTAGTAACTTTGTGAAAAAAAATGGTACAATGATCTACTTTACTTTATTTTAAAGGTTGAAGCTTCTATTTTAACACCTCTATGCTATTTTTTCCCAAAGAATTCTTGTGTGTGGATGAATTGAACACACACACCAGTTTTTCTTCTGTGAAAACTGTCGATGTTTAATCCAGTGTAATTTCGTCAAACTATATCATACAGAAATCTACCTAAGCTTATTTTAAAGAACGAAGCTTCTACTTTATCTCCGAAGGCTCTTTTTTTTTAAACAACCGGCAATGAGTCCGCTCGGAACGTACAACCAGAGCACTAAATCTTAAGTAAACAAGTTGTTAATATTCAAACTATTATAACTTCGTGAAAACCAATCTTACAACGAGCTACCTAGGCTCGTTTGAAAGAGCGAATCCTTTACTATCCTTTCCCCAAGTTATTCTTTCTCGAGGACACCGTATCTCTTAGACTTTATTTTTCTCACGGACGCTGTGTATTGAAACACTTCACGGTCAAAGGGATTTTCAATGTACGATTATCGGATACCTGTTTGCTTCTGCTCCAAAATGACTGTATCGCCTGCTGACACGTGGAAAACGATCCATAACTCCGCCCAAATCCCTGCGGGATCAACGACGACGAGGAAGCGGAGCTTCCCTGATCAGAGGACCGTAAGCTACTCCTCTCATTCACGTATTCCATGGAAACCAGGTCGATATCAGGACACACTCTCATATTCCAGCAGTATCAGTTGGCACTAGGTTTGGCAGAACGTTTCGTTAAAGCACCGACCCATATTCGCTTCCCTTTGTCTCTCGGCTAAGAAGACCGACCAAGGTCACGCGTAATCCTGCGACGCTGTACAGAGTGTCCTCGTTATTTTCGATTTTCCGTCTCGAACGGTGCCAGAAAGCACGGACAAAAGTAAGAGATCTTATCAGACGCAAGCTCTATCGATTGCCCTTCGACATTTTTACTGATACAGAGCTATATGTGTTTAAATAGCACGTGGACTTATGGTCCCTGTATGTACTATGCATTCGTCGCAATATTGATTTGGCGAAATACCAAACAGTCATAAGATTAGAAGGATTTAAGTATATTCTTACGTTTTCCTCGATTCGTTGAAACTATTAATAGAAACGATACATTTTTATTCAACTTCTGTCGCTCGCAGTTGATCCGACAATTTTTACGTTTTAAAGAATTCTTTTATGTAAAAATGAAATTTTCGCTCTATTTTTGGTTTAATAAAATTGTGTCGCTCTTTAAAAATGCAGTTTTCTGAATATTTAAGGTGTACCGTGGACGCGAAAGCTATGTTAAAATTTTGTAGAGCGATTCTTTAACGGTTTCACATGACGATACGAAATGGCGTAACGGAAACATTGTCAATATTGAAGTTGCCAAGCGATAAATGTTTATCTAAACATCGTGCAAACATATTTCAGCGACGGAGAAATTATTGGGAATTTTACTGTGGCTCTCGTAAAGAGTCGAACATGTCGGCGACACGTTAATACAGCAGCGAACAGGTTTTTCGTTCAAGGACGAGAAGAAATTGACAGCGTTTACCATAGCTCCATTTCTAGTTCTTATGAATATTCCATGGCGTGGTTCTTGCCGCTTTCCTCTCGTCCCAGCGAGTGCATTGCGAATTCAAGGTGCTAATATTTCCCAGGCAAAATTTTTCCTTTAAAGCCGCTAAACGCTGCTTGCGCTGACCTCAATTAGTTAGCACACATTGCGTGAAACGATTAGAAAAACACCGGCAATTAGCTCGTGTCGCGTGTGTCGAAGGAAAAACCGGTCAGCATTTTCATTGGAAGCTTACGATTGTAACCATTTCTATTTTATTTTTTTAGTAAAACATGACTAAGATCATTTCCTCTTACTTCCATTCCCGGAATTTTCTGACACTGTTCCGTGTAAATCATTTCGGACACCCTGTACATGCTGCGTGCTGCAACCGGTGGCATGATTCAAGTTACCTAAAGTTACTAAACATTGTAAACGATTGTTCAAGTGCTAGATCTTTACAGTTTTTAAACAAGTGTAGTCCTTAAATAAATTCCAAAGTTTTCTTCCTACGGAAAAATGTAAAATTCAATTGATAAAAATTGCTCTTGTTTGAAAACATATCTTTCTAGAGCAATAAAACGTTCGCTATGCAACAAGCATGATCGCTAGACCGTAGATTTCCACGCAGTAAAAATCCCCAATTTACGATACCGCGTAATCAAACAGAAACTCATTTCCTTAATAAATTGAATTTAGCTTGAAAATAACATAACAATGTTTCTAAACCTTTTTGTTTTTACTGTTTCACCCTCTTATTTTTCTCATAAGTTCGTAAAATCAACAGTCTAAGGATCACGTTCGCAAGTAGAACAGGTGAGCGATGATCAGACCCGCTTCCAAGAGGACTCTGATCAATCGACCATCGAAATGAATTATTCTCAGAACGAAGCGAGCTGCAAAAAATTATGAACACATCGTCAACTCGTGTTTCCACGTAGAACCGTTTCGAAATCGCCGCCGGTTGCAACAAATTCTGCGCGCAGAGAAAACGGCTGCTCGCTTTCGTTTCGTGTAATCGATTTCTGGGAGACCTTCGAGCACGCATCTCGAGAATGAAATGTTCTTTCCGTTCGTTCTGTCGGTTCCAAGCTGTACAACCTGTCCGCTAACGATAAGCAGATCCCGATTAATGAAGACCGAGCGTTTGGAGACGCGAAACATGTTTCTAATTTCGCGTCGATGAGCCGCCGAACGATCTAAACAGCCCCGTGGCTCGTGGCTTTTCTGGTCTCTTGGCATCCGGGATACGATACACTGTGTTCTCCTTTGAACACATATTTGCAAAACGTTTCGCACGTGTCGCGGGTTACACAACATCCGTGATTTATTGCTCTTTACGCGCCACTGCTTCACCATTTGCCTCGTACGGTTTGTGCCTCTCGTTACCAGCGCGAATGGTCGCTCTAATCGCGAATGAATTCGCCTACGAGGCCGCCAACAATGCTGCAAACACGGAATCACCGAGACCGAACAGAGATTTCTCATGTATCCAATGCTGCGGCCGAGAGTCCTCAGGCTTTAGTGCTTTCGAGGATCAGAGATTCTTGGAAACAATTTTAACACACACTTGTGTTGTTTGTTCAGTTGAAGGAACACTCGCGTTGTTTGTTAAAGTAACGCTCGTGTTGTTTATCGAATTAAAGGAACACTTGTATCGTCTACATTAGATTAAGGAAAGGAATGTTTGTTGTCTGAGAACGAAAGTTTGAACATCGATGGAATTATCTCATAGATTTTGGAAAAATGATCGTCAACTTTCGAGGCAATTCATTCTCGCTGGACTTTACATTTTTATCGAATTAAATAGGAACGTCTCGATTATTCAACATGAATATCAACAAGATAATTTTTATGGGCCGTATGAAATTATTAAATCCTCGAAGCACATTTTACGAGCGAAATTGAATATTAACAACGACTCGAGCAGCCACCAAATCCTTGAACGTGCTTCATTTCAATTCGCAGAATGAAGATGCTCGCAATTCAGTTCGCAATTCAATCAACGTCCTCGAAATGAATCATTTGAATATCGTGGAGCACTCGGAAATTGTTCTGCAGGTAGAGTAACTTATAATCCAGCACAAAATAAAGCTGTCATCGGTCTGTATCACTCCGTTCGCAACGAAACTGTATGCCCTAACACGGGTCTCGCTATCTTCGGAAAACAATTGAGAGCAGTAGCACGAATTCTACGATTAAATCGCCTCTGAGAATCGACAATCGACGCGTTCACTGTTCGCTGTAATAGCTTAATTAATTCTTACAGCATTCGAGAATGCCACTGGACTCGCAGCGCGCGTTGCACGGATCTGTTCAAATTAGTTCAACTTCCAGTAGCACAAACAATAAACTGTCTCGTGTTTACACGACCAAACGATCCGACGTTTCATTCTTCACGGTACACGAGCAAAGACTGCGGTTTATCTACGAAGATTCGGGAGTATCGGTGAATGAAATAAAAACAAACCAGCGCGATAACTGTCTTTTACACGTTTATCTGTGTTACACCGTTCGCGCGAGCCGATCTTATCAATGGAACGTCGCAGGAAGCATAACAAGGAACAATAAAAGATTGTAACAATTCTCTTATTATCCTATTATCCTTGAATCGACACGATCATACAATAGTACGTCTTTTAACGAGCTGCAGTCGACCGTATAACTTCTCGTATTTATATTTTCTGATTTTTAATGGTTGGGAGACCGAACTAAGCATTTTTTCTTTTCATTCGAAACCTGTTTTGCGAAGACTATGTTTAGAAACAAATTTTGCGATTAATGCTTCGAGGCCGCTCATAATTTTTCTTTGGGAACGTATTTTACAATGGCCCTGTTTTGGAAGACATTTTCTAATCAATGATTTCGGATCATTCGGAACAAGAGAGAAGAGCAGATTTTACAGTCGATGCGAAATGTATTTTACAATCGATGCTTCGTGTTACTTAATCATCGGGCAAGAAATGAATTACGCCGGAGTGTGGTTAGACGAAAATGAAATTTACTGTTGCATCGGTGTAGTGATTCAGTGATTGCAGACCGGGGAGATTGGATTTCCTGCAAAAATTCACAGTCTAATAATAAACGTCCATGAACAAAATGCATTTCCCTCGGCGTCACAGTTTATTATCAAAGGAAAGAGTTCGAGGAAGCAAACAGACGAAATAAAATGAAAGATACACGAAGGGGAGAGTTCACGAAGATCCCCCAACTCGTAGATCGTTTCGCGACTGACTCGGGATCATTGATACTAATTACGCCAACTTGGAATCCCACGAGATCGCAAGATACGAAAGCGTTTTAGTGCATCGTTACTCGATCAAATAGAAATAGAAATTAAAAGAAAGGAGAGAGGGGACGAAAGTAGATCAATTTCAGAGAAAGAGAGAGAGAAAGGGGAAAAGAAAGAGAACAAATGTGATCTAACAAGATTTTTATAGAAATTTAAATAGAGATTTAAATAGAATATTTATAGTGCAATCGATTTTGAATCAAAATTTAAATTGCAATAGACTTTTAATCAAAATTTAAATTGTAATAGATTATAAATCGAAATTTAAATTGTAATAGATTTCTCTAATCAAAATTTAAATTCTAATAGATTTTGTATAGATATTTAAATTGTAACAGATTTTTAATGGAAATTTCAATTCAGTGAACAATTAGCAAGATAAAACAATTCTTCGACGACCGTGGACATTGTTTTTAAACTTAATTCCTTCGGGACTGGCCTCCAATTATCGCGATAAGGTCCCGATAGCGTAAACTATGACAAAACATGATGAAACAACAACAATTTATCCTAACCGCACCAGCTCCATCGTTTATCGCTGTTGCATAATCCAGGAACAGGATTGTCTTCTTTCAACATTCGAAACGCTTTCTTAGAAACGTTAATGTATTTTTCTTGCGGTATCGCTTACGAGAATGATTTTCGTACGAAAAACGAACGGAACATTTCCCCTCGGGCACAGATTACACGAATCGAAACAACGAGCATGATCTGATAAAGTCTTTTATCAAGCACAGCCGATTTCGTCGCTCCGGGCGGTGCGTGATCGTCGCTATACGTAGTTCGTTTCGGTGGGGAAAGAGTGATCTGAGAGGTTCACCGATGACCATAAACCTATTTTTTGTAATCGATTGATTTTGCATTGATCGTAAACGTTAAAATTTTCGCCGAATTCTAGAGAGATAATTCGCCGCGGTGAAATAAATTTGTCAGAAATGTCAACGAATAGTCAATTCGGCTTCTCGTTAACTGAAATAGAACTCGCGATAAAACTTGGCGCAATTTCCACGCTGCTGCAAAGACACCGTGTGGATCTCGATCAAGAAGTTAATTAGTAATCGACTCTAAAAAAAAGAAAAAAATGTTCTTGCAATTTTAACGGCGGTATTACGAAATTCTTGGATATTTCTCGAAACCGGAGATAATACTGTCGTTTACGGTGATCAAAAATCGTTTCGAACTGTCGTTCGGAACGACGGTGTACCTTAAGGTCTTCCCGTCCTCGAAAACGAAGGCTATATAGCGCCGAGAAAAGTGACGCACGAACGGGGGTTTGTTAACTCGATTATGGTAAGAAAATTTCCGCGTACCTCGGCTTGAGACGTTCGTGACATGATATATGAGAGTGTGACACGGCTGATCAGGATGCGAAACACATCATTCGCCGCGTTCGATCGGCAACTGGTTACCAAAGTAATTGGAAAAATCGGATTCTATCGTCAATCATCGCTCGTACAGATAATGACGCGATAAGACAGCGGCGGCGTTGCGTGTTCCGATACGGTATCGTGAAAGAATAGCGAATGCCTCTAATCGTAATGATAAATCGTCGTAATTGATAAATCGTATGTAGCTCGATTAGCACAACGTGTAACAAAATGTAGTTCGTTTCGTCTGTTCTATACCGATTTTACAATCGGACCGTTCTAAGCTCTGCTATAGTTTCATTTCGCTATACTTTCGGAGGCAAGTAAACGTTGAGCTTGCGCAGAATAAATTACTCTCCGTGTAAGATCGATTACTCTGGCATCCAATAACGCTAACAATCGCCTAAAAGCATTTTTGGCATCGCGCTGCTATGCGATGATAGACCCTCTGCCATTAATGATTACCGTTAACGATTCGCGCCCCGGCATGATCATTGAATCATTGTGCGAACGATATACGCTAGAATCCTAGAAATTGTTGCTTCTAATTTCCTGCAGTTTAATCGTATTTTTCGATAACTTTAGCGAACAAGTATCGAGGTCCTTCTGTACTTGAGAAGTCGAAAATAACGCTCGACGATACATCGAACCAGGAAATTGTTCATCGCATTTTCTGGATCTTGATTTTTTTCTACCAGAACCACAAGCAAACAAGTATCGAGGTTCTCCTGTACTTGAGGTATCGAAAACAATAAATTACAGTGCAAACCAAAAATCCTCCGCTCTTTTCACCCTCTACTGCGATCTTTCTCATTTACGAGCAAGTGAGCAAGTATCGCGGTGTTCCGGCACAAGATTTGGATAAGAATATTTCAACTGAGAAATACAGATATTTGCAGATTCTCTATTTCTCTCGACCGTGTTTCATTTGCTTCATTTTAAATAGCAATTTATTTCTGTATCGACCGAAATACTACTTGAGATACTCAATTGATTTTACAAATATACGACAAGCGTTTAAAATATATATTTTACAATATAAAATCTGGAACGCGCTCAATTGAAATAAATATTTCCTTCGTTGTACGTGAAATGAAACGCAATTGCGGGTAATGTCTCCTGACATTCGTGTTTGCATTTGATACACGTATCATTCGAGATATGTGCATTGTTACTTTGTAAACAAAGTACATTCGTAATATTTCTATAGGTTTATTCTCTCTCGCGAATATTAATCGCAATAAATAGAATTTCAAAGAATTGATAGAAATTCTGGACGCGCGAAATGCTGTTTCGAAAAATTACATTTTCAATATTATGAAAATATATATGCATATCCAGTATATCCAGTCTCGATTAATAATTTTCTTTACCGCAACATAAACAACTATTTTCGACACATGTATCCATCCCTACGATGTAAAATAAATCTTGAAATATTATTTCACGCAAATAAGAGTGTTTCTATTAACTATTTCCAATGCGTTCTCAAAGATTCCAACCAAGATATAGCTATAGAAAATTAGAAACAGCGCACCAGAGTCCCCGGAAAAATAGCAAATCGCTTCCCGCCGTTCTCTATATTAATTTCCCCGTTTCTAAAGCTAAGTCGAGCCCGCGTCGAGGTGGCCCAGTACTTATCGATCGATCCCGAAACACGGAATTGTGTTTCGGGGTCGGGATTGCCTCGTGAAAATGGGAATTACAAGGCGAGATCCATGGATCCTTGGGACGTGTGCGATGCCGAGCATCGCGATTCCCGTTGCAAGCGAAGATCGTCTTGTGAATTCCTCTTCTGGCACGGATACGCTGATGCCCGCGAGGAGTGGACGTTACCTCCTATGACGAGCGTTCTGGCACTGAGAAACAGATCCACGGATCCCCGAGCGAATGGAGACGGATAAATCAGCGTCGCACCCCGGTGTTAGCCGGTTAGGCGCGCGTTGGCACGCACCGTCGAAGGTAAACGAAAATAGTGCACGCTCGGCTGCATCAGAAACTGCACACGAATATGCCGGGGATAAGATCGACGCTGCGTCGCGTGGATCTGGCCGCGATCTCTCGATCAGAAACGTGTAATTCGAGGCGTCGCTATAAATCTACGAGTCTTGGCCCGCCGATCTACAGGAAACCGGGATCGCGGGCGATCTAGACGGCGAAGTTCAGTCGAAATCGAAAGGCGCCCGCGATCTTGAGCGTCGAATTAAGTATAAGATTTTATTGATTTCGCAAACGAGAAAGTTAATTGAAATACAATTTTTTGTGTAATGGAACAATTATGAACATTCAGGTAGATACGAAATCTAATTCGATTTCATTAATATCGAGTTACATAGTTCGTATCTAATTGAATATTTGTAATTATTTTAATGCAACAAAAATCACATTTTAATTAGCCCCTTCATTTACGTGATCAAGAAAATGTTATATTTAAAGAAACTTTTCATTTCTTGTAATCGATACAGAACATTTTCATTCTGCATCGAATGCTATTTCAGATTATTTCGGATTAATGATTAACGATTATAACTCGTTAGTTATTGTAAATTATTATATATTAGTTATAATAACTAACGAGTTACAATCGTTGATCATTGAACCTACATACTTTTCGCTTTTTTAACTCCGGTTAAAATCCGTCTGAAATAGTATTCGATGCAGGAACAAAATGTTCTGTATTAGTTACAAGAGATAAAAAGTTTCTCCTTCGATATTTCATCTCAATTTCGTTTCGAGTTTGCCTCTGAAAGTGGTAATCCGCATAAAGTTAAGATTCTATCGGCAAAGAAGATGTTAAGAGTCTAGTCGAGAAAATGAAGATACATAGTATCTGGGATGCACAATCGGGAGTTCATCCGACTTTCGTGGCCACTAAAGTAGAAAGTGTAAGCCATGGGCAGACCAATCGATTCCCATTCAATAGGAAGTTTGTTAAATCGATAAAGTCAGTTAACTGCGATAATTTCCCCGCATCAATGAAAGCTTAACCTTCTCGATATAAAGAACGGCAGCCTTGACTTCGGGACACGCTCCCTTTAAAACAATGGAATGGCTGCTCATATTTTCGCGGAAACTGTGCGAAATTATGTTTCTGGCTCAACAAGTTGCACAGCTTCTTAAAAGCTTTCTCTCGCGCCGTATAAACGCAGTGGGTTCCACGGTCAGGTAATTAGCGCCCCTAGCTATTAATTGCTAGAACCACGAAGACACAACCACCGCGTCATCTTCTCCCGCATTTAGATTTAAGTGCGTCGCAACGATACGTCACCCGTTACCAATTTTGGACTTCAGGTGACGCAATAGTACGTCACCGACCGTGTTCACACTGTCCCGAAGTTTTGCTGCATCGTCTAAATTCTTTTTTACCGAGACCGCCGCGCTGACAGTAATTATCGGGATACCGATTTTCTGCTATTTTTATGAAAATATGCGTATTCTCTTGCTATTTATATGCAGCGAGGCCCTTCTTCTTGCTCATAACCGGGCAGATTTTTCAATAAAAAAAGAATATATAAAATCTGCGCGAATTACGGTAAAACCAATGTCAACGTTATTTTTCAATAATTATCGCTTTTGCATCGTAGTGGCGTAAGTCATATTTTACTCGTTGCGAAAAACTCGAAGTGTTATTGTTCACTAATATGTGTATTGTTAAGATAATTTAGAGTTGAGTGAATTTATAGTAACTTTATAATTTATCTCAATTTTTAACATTTTATCATGTATACATATAGGTTACATTTTAAGACCTAAGAGAACATTTTCGAAAATGAGATGTTGTTACTAGAAAATGTGAACTCCGTACTAAGTTTATAACTAGTCTGCGGTTCTTTATGCAAAATAAAAACTTTCTGCATCTGCCGCAAAAGGTAGGAGTAAATCAGAAGTTGCATTATTTGCATAATAATATTAATATATCCAAAGTAGTAAATCGACATTATTTAACATTTTTCACCGTTTTATTGTTTCAAATTACACGTACTTATTTACGCAGTCTATTTATAACTGTTGCGATAAAGTCAGTTATAAATTAATTTCGTTAACAATTACCGGACGAATGAGTCGAGCTTAAATTTACATTTCGATAAATAAAGAACAACGTTAAAAACGAATTCAGAGCTGTAAAATGTGTACGAAGAATTTCCTGTATCAAATCGAATAGGTCTTTTTAACAAAAAGAGAGGCGTAGAGATGCAGATATTGCAAAATTTCGCGAGAGAATAGAAATGATCGATGACTCACAGCAGCTAGCATCTGCGAATCGGCATTTCGATTCGTGAAAAGTCGCAACTTCCGGTGGACTACGGGCGCGACCGATATACCGCAGTTTTCTAAAAAGGGACGACAAAGTTCCGGAATAACATTGTACAGCGGCGAGATCGTAAATCAGGAGCCAGATCAAAAGATTCGCTGATTCTGAAATTAATTATCCGGCGGAAATCGCGACGCGAAAAGGGAGGATGCAGGCGATGTGGCCAAATGTATTTCTGGCGGCGTCGCCTGTCTGAAAAAAACGCCGGTGTGTCTCGTTTTGTCATGGTGAACTGGCTATTTCAGGAATCTTAAATAATTATGATTCTCTTGTCACTATAGACCATTTCCTTATTATTCTCGTAGATCACCGCCGACAGATGCATCAAGCATAGCTCGAAAACTGGTGCACCGATAAATTTGAAATGTTACGCGGCTTTTCTACGTTGAACAATCTAGACTTTGACGGGTCATTTGTTTAAATATGCGTCTCAGCCTTTTTGTAAACGAATTTTTCAATTTTTGTAGTATTATATCCACGGTATTCAAAACGTGGTCTTAAAGAAATGGCTGCCGTGTAGTCAAATGTACGCTGATTTAAATAACAAAAATTTCATTCTATTGCTGAATGTACTGTTATTTATGTAAATTAAATTATTTCTTAATATATTTGTTGTGGTCCACATGAAAAAATATTTGCGTGACGCCTTAATTCGAGATCAGCGAGGGCGAAAGAAAAGGCGACAAAATGGCCACTGGATCTCTGGAATACCATGATCTATTACAATCTTTTATTTTTGTACACTATAGTATCAACTGTAGCCATGCTTACACTAGATCGAAATGGAGTTTTTTCGAAGACGTCGCTTTTAAAACAACCCTGATGCTTAACGACTGAATATAAACCTTCTTTTCTCACGTTTTTGATCAATCCCTAACAACTAACTCAATTTTGATTTCTCCAGGTTCTAAAAATTTGTGAATCACTTGGAAACACAGACGAAACTGTGTCGAAAAGTCCTATAGGAAAAGACATAGCAGATCCACGGCGAAAAAGAGCCCAAAGTTGCGATACCGCTTCGACATCGTTCTAGATAAATGATCGTAGGATAATAGCGTAAACGCGTACGGCAGACTCGTTACCTCGTGAAGACGGTGCTCCAGGTGTCCTTTCAGCAAGGTGAACTGAATCCTCCGGTACTCGCCCTGCTTCGACATCCTCTTCGCGGATTCGTCGGACGATCCGCTCTTCGATTTCAGATGCGACATGATCGCCGAGTTTATTCGTCACGAGACAGAACGAGACGGCTGCGACGACTCGACCGAGATTCCTCGATGACGGTGACAACACTCAGACAATTCGGATGGCTTCGCGGCTCGCATAATCGCGCGAAACTGATAGCCGAGATAAAGAAGCTTCAGCTATTGTTGCGGCGAGCACGTCGATCGGAAATCCTTCAGGCGCTAGCGACACACGCACACGCGTTCACGAAATAATTGTTAAAACGAGCGACCGACGAATTTCTTCGTTCCCATTCGCTGTTCATGGATCGGCACGTGACCTGTCCTCGATCGCACGGTTCTCGATCAATTGGGATTAATTGATTATTCGTCTCGCGGAAAGGCGATCAAGCTTCGCGACGATTAAGCTAGAACCATTTCGAAAACTGTTGAAACTAACCACCTGTTCTTGTAAACCGCATAAAGACGAACTATAAAAATTGGACAAGTGGAAACAAGCCAGCAGGTACTCGAATCAACGGCGCGTAATCTAACGTTAAAGTGTGATTACATAAAAGGCAGTAAAATAAATCCTACGATAAAAATTGAACGAGCTCGAGACCGTAGTTTCTTCGGAAGATAATATTAACACAAGCACCAAACAATCTACATTATTAAGTGAATTTCGGTCCCGTTCGCGTACGAAATGTCTGCGGAGAATCTCGTGGAGAGTCATGTCCCGTAGTCAGCAGAATTTCCCAAGCGAGCAACAATTAGGTCAAAAAGACGAACCGCGCGAAGCACATAATTGTCTCGTTATCTAACCAAGACCAATTAGGCTAGTGAGATTTGCCTGTATCTTAACAACGCAGTTGCGCGATAAAAAAGAACGACAAGACTCGTGGTCTTTCCGTTTTCTTGCCTCGCTTCATTTTTCGAATCGTTTAGGAAACTTGCCGGGGATTATGACACCGCGGTGAATTCAACGATCCGTAAGAAATCAATTGGCTCGGCTAGATGATCGGGAACACAACCCGCCTGAACTTTCACTAGGATATCTTTGTCGGCCGTGGAAAGGAAGTACAAACGACGGGATATGAAATTTTCGTCGATAATCGACCCGCCACTATCAGCCGACGTTGCAATTATCGAGCGATTATGACACTCCTCGCTCGAGTGCCCGATAAAACAAGATACCGTTTACAACGTTAACATTCGAGCCGGCTGCTTCGGCGACCTTACAACAACGTTAACATTTCTAGCCGGCTGCATCAGCGACCTTTCAACAAAGTAAAAGCTACTAAGATTGCAAATTTTTTGAATCCATAAATTTTAAACGACCGTAGACTGCTAATAACGAAGTTGCGAAACATCTTTATCTTAGATTTAACACGAGGAATCTCGCTGAAAGATATTCTTGGAGCTCTGTTTTAGTTTCTAGGAAATTGAACCGTGAATTCAATATATCAGAAAAAAGAAGAAGGTTTTTTAACACCGGAAGCCTGTTAACAGGCTTTTCAATGGCTAAGCTGTTTCTAAGAGTATTTCGACAATTCTTTTTTTAAAGAGATTAATGTCGGAAAAGGTGTTGTTTCATTATATGAACTGAAATATGCAATTGTTTGGACTATAGATGCGAACAATATATATTCAAAAAATTATCAACCGTTGATCTTCGATCTTAGAAGGATTATTAGAGAACAATCGACGGGGAATGCGTTAAAATAAATCTTGCGAACGACTGATTTGAAAACTCACGTTATTCCAGTTTCACGTATCTTATCCAACGCAGAGTAACATGTCATAATAGCTAGCTAAGAGTTACGAGATCCAGAGATGGATTATGTAACGACCTTTTTTCGCCGCATAAATAGTGCATACACGAAAGCGTACGTGTTCCAGGAATCGGACGAGCAAAAACTGCGGTGAAGAATGTAATTATCTGCAGAAAATTGTCAGCTATTTACGTCCGACATTCTAGCTTATATCGACCGTTTACTAGGAACACTATCTATATGACGAATATGAAATTCTTGAAACGCGTTCGAGACGCATTCAAACAGAATTCTTCAATGAAGCTTCACGAGACCTATTTATATGTCCTGGCTCGATAATTTCCGAGCGGCTGCGAAAATCTACTATTTGGCAAGGTTCGTCTTGGAACCGAAGCAATGATTCATTCGAATTAAAAACCCGACGATTGTGATATTATTTCCATACATTGGAACACTTGGTGCTCTTTTGTCAACACCGAAACTTCCAAGCAATATTGCAATAGGAATTGCAAAAGTAAACGGAACGTGCTAAACGACCATATGCTGCTCTTCGATTCTCCGGACAACAATTGTTCGAAAAATGTACGAATTACTCGTATCCAAGAATCGGATCTTCGATCGGCTAAATATCGGCTTTCGATTTGGGAAAAGCACGTGCTCCGGCCACGTGCTCGATTGCAGGTATCGCGGGAACCGATCTTCCGGATTGCCTGCACCGTGGTCGACCGGTCAGATAACTTTCACACCTGTGCAGCTCGGCGAAGAGCGCGGCGCGTGGCGTGCGACAGCGACGGCCGATACCGAATCCGATAATCCTGTTCGAGTAACGCGGACCGTGTCCCAAGGACAATTAGCCGCACTTAGTGTTCTGTGACTTTGAATTCGATTATCGTTAATTCAATGACAAAGCCGGGCAAGAGGCTCCGGCGCGGCCGAGAACGCGAGCCGCCGAGCGACGACGTTGAACAGTCATCGAATCGACGAACGAGCATCATTCGATCTACTAATCGCGAGAGGAAAAAACCTGGATGTTTTTCTTCTTCTGAGATGGTAACCGCACGTGCGGACTCGTCAACGAGCATCGACACATGCGTATTGCTGTAAATCGAGCACGTACTCGGTCTCGGTTTCTTCGCGCGGAATTTTCTAATCGACGAGAGAATTATTTCCTGGTGCTGCGAGTACGCAGCTGGCGCACGTATTTTGTCTTTGTATTTTTCTTTTTTTTTTTTTATTCGTTACATCGTCGGTATTGTCTTGATGTTTTTGTTTGTGTTTCGATTTTGTTCGAAAATTGACCCGTTTGACATTTTTTTTTTTTCGAGAATCGTTCGCGTGTTTTGATTTTATTTAAATCGACCCGTTTGGAATTCTTGTTACCGTGGTTACCGAAGCTGCAAAGTGCTCTCCCGGGTATTTATTGGACGCATCGATTCGTTTTGCACGCGACCTACAATGAAAGTGAATTCGAACGAGCGCGTTTTAATTGCAACAGGCGTGTTTCTGTAATTTATATTACAGACGGAATCGGGCGAATTTCGTTGCTTGGTGTCTTCGGTGTCTAATAGGATTCGATCAGGGAAAGAGAGCGCAGCGAATAATACATAACAAGAGATTAATAAGCTATCCCTTGTCGTGGACGACTATCCTGTTCCAAAAGAAATTTTCAATGTTAGAGATAACGTTTTATCTAAAGGGAAAGCTCTGCTTCATTCTAATCGTTCATTTCTGTTTGTATTAACTGATATAAATGACGCTCCGTCAACAGCAATAACAGCGTTACTAAAACTCTGTAAATTAACCTATCGCTTTTACAATGATTTTCACAGTAATGTCGGATATACTGTGGTCGGTGTAAGACTCCGAACAGCAAATGCACAAAAAATGTGATAATCTAATTCTCGATAAATGCTCCAACGATTCTTAAGCAGAGTGTAAGACAATAAAACCACGGAAAATGAAACATTTATTTTTTTAAAATGAAACAGAAATACTGCTGTCACGAGTGACCCCAGTGCATCAGTTAGCTATTTTTGACGAGTACAGGGGAACGTCTTTGCTGTTTAAAATGCAATTTTAGTGAAAACGAAAATGTATTCGAAAATTTGACAATTTCCTTTGGCGACACATTTTGGGTGAACACTTTGCAAAGAGGTCACAACAGCTAACTGGTTAATGGTTAATTAATTACGGATTAAGAACTGCAGTGAACCGCGTTACAACGAACCCCAGGAAACTGTCCTCCCTAAAAACACTGTAACGGCACATATCAAGTAAACCTTGCACATTCGATCTCTCAAACCTGTACAGCCAGGCGACAATGTACAAATTTGCTCTTGGTGAGAACAACAACCGCTGGGATTGCTGCAACTAATCCAAGACCATCCCCAAAAGTTTAAGGCCTAAACTACCTCCAGAGACCCGGGGTATAATACATCTCCCGAGCTAACTCTTCTGACGTCTGCACAGGGATTACGATGAACACCGGTACACACTTCACTTAGCAAACCGACAACGATCGTACCGAAGGTGTAGTTTAGGGGTCGTCGAGATCCGCGCACCTGCGGTTCAAATGAACCGCGACGAGAGTCGAGCGCGCACTAAATTGGTCTCCGTTGGGCCGCGATTTATTAGGCTCTCGTCCGCGGGACAAAAGAGTCAGCAAAGTGGAACAAAACGATGCTGGGCCGTGCTAGAGAATTTGTTTTCGCTGTTTTCCCGGTCCGCGGTTCACAGCGGAAATCACGTCGCGAGGAAAGTAAGCGGATCTCTTTCCTTTTTACTCTCTCTGTCTCTCTTTCTTTCTCTCTCTCTATGTATCGAGAGACGGAACGCTGACACAGAGATCTGTTGATCGGGCCAACATCCTTCGCGCACTGCCGCCGGGAACAATTGGCCACGGTAACGATACCTGACGCATGTGGGCGACCCGTCCACGTGGACGGTCGTCCTACCTCTCGTCAGGTGGTGGAGAAAACAACGAATAGGGACGCGCCGTCGTTCGGCTGCCCCGAGGTGGGAGGCGAGCTTAGGAGTCGCGCAGGGAAAAAAAAGGATTTTCGCGTAGCGATCCTTATCGAGGTGGCCGGACGCGATAAAGGCCTGAACCAACAGGTAATGCTGTGAATGTTTATCGGAACAGCTGAGAAAAGTTAACCCTTGACGTTATTATAAAGGTTCGTGTGCACAGGTTAATGTAAAGGCATATGTATACAGTCGCCGGCAAATATTCGTGGTCACCTTCTAAAACGGAATAGCTTCTCTAAAAATCCATCGAACGATTAGAATACGATTGAGATGATGTGTAAAAGCATTTTCTGCAAAGATAACAATTACCGAGACCTAAATAATACATTGTTTAAATTTTCGTGCTCGTATAGAAATGTTGGAATATGTGATTCTTTTGTATTCTGTCATTCCATCCAGTTGCACTTTTTACAAAAAATTTCGTATGCATCGACTAGCAAAACTAGCACTTCTATCATCTCAACATAATTGAAATTGTTTGGTGCAATTTTAGAAAAGTTATTTCGTTATATTTGTCCACGATTGTGCACGTGTAAATTTTTAAGTATCGGTCAGATTGGCAATTTATTCATCCTACTTTTGGTCTGCACTGTAATGCATAAGAAAATTTAAAGAGTCTTAAATTTGTAATATTTATTACATTCGATGAATTACTTCGATTTTGTGGATTTTTTTAGTTTGCTGGTTGCTTAATTTTCCACGTGTTTAGCATTTTATATACCAGCTAAGAATAAAATATCGATGAATCGTTTATCTAGAATTAGATTAACGCATCTTTTTGCGCCTATCGTGATCAATTATTTTTCAGAAAAATAATTACACCAGTCAAGTATTAATTGAAAACTGTTCTAGAAGCAATTCTTTGGAATTCTATTTCGGAGTGTTTGCAGTGCGACGCTGTTTGGGAAGATCAATATAATTCTATTATAACCGAAATTCAATGTAATTCTAATTTGCTATCGACTTCTGCATGATACTATTTTCAAAAGACATTCTACATATTATAGGATTACATGTAAAGCATGTTACTTTTTAAATAGTGAGATGTTCCTTCTATTTATTTTTTCTCAAATAATATGCACGTTCAGAAATACATGGCTGGCTAAAAAGAGTAGTTTAATATGATATTTTTTGCACGTTTCCAGACGTCAGCGATTCTTTACTCGAAGAACCGGGCTATTGTCTAAATCCCACGAGGCAAATGTACAGAGCAAAGTTAATAAGACAACGAAAACGCCGTTGAAAAGTTAGCTGAACGCTCTGACATTTAATTCTCTGTTCTTTTGTGAAAAAGGTTAAAAAGTCGTGGGTGTATTGAAACCGAAAAGTCAATAATTTCACACCTCTTTGGTTCACGGAAATTCGTCTCGCTTCTCCGAAAATAGGTTCGGGTTATTTCTTTCTCCCACCGCTTTCACGTTCACCGTTCATTAACGGTAACCTTACTGACGTGAGTCAAAGGTGCTGAGAGTTACGTGATCAGATATTCCGAGGTCTCCGGGAATCCCCATAGACGTAAATGGCAACTGGTAGCCTCTGAGAATTATACGGTTGTCGCTTCGGCGAAGAGCGAGGACGATTCCTCGCACCTTCGTCCCGGTGGATTGTGTTAATTACCTAAATATAGAATCGTGAAAATTGCTAGTCCGAGAGTCGATCAAATGCTAATATTTTTCAGTATACGAAACGGAAAATTGCATCTTGAATTACACAAGAATAGTTCAAATGTAGTCTAGAAAATTTTCCCTCGAATTCAAGAAGAATAATTAACACATTAAAGGCGGGGGAACTTGACGAAAGTATGCTAGGTAACGCGGCGACCGCCCCGCCTCGTTTTTCGTCCTAGAGCGGGCGATATTTTGTGTAATCATAAAAAAATTTAGACTTAAAAAAGCTACAGTCGAGATAAATCGTAGTACGACTCCCGCCTTTAATGTGTTAAGAATTAATCCAGAAAATTGTCGTTTCGATCAAGAAGAATGAAAAAGCTAGTTGAAGAGTTCACAAAATAATAATACTAGCGAGCAACGTCTATCTAAGTGTTTATTTCTCGCCTTTTCAGATTTAAAAGGTGTGATCCGCCGATGTATTGTCAGCAACGGCAGAATCTAATATCGTCGGGCCGCTACCTCGAAAAACGAATAACAGAGAATGTCTCCTCTCCCCGTGTACTTCTATTTATCCGATATCCTTTCCGGTTTCCAATATTGTTAGGGGGTAAATAGGGCGAGACTATAAAGCTGCCCACGCGTCCTATCGAATCTTTCTTGAACAATCGGCCGCCCGTTGCCCATTGTTGCTTTCCGCAAGAAGAGGAGCTTTACGTAACGCGTTCCTGGCGCACGCAATCGGATAACTTAGCCGCGATCGGAATGGCGACTGAATGAATTAATCGTTTCGCGGTATCATCGTTAGGCTAACAGCAGAAAAGCGTCCGTTTTTGCTCGATTTCGTGCTTTATCGATCCGGGGGGAACCGCAGATACTTCAAGCAAGGTTTCGTAGTATCGGTTATCTGCGAACCTGACGGATCGATCGATGAGAAAATTTTAAATACCGTTCTTTTTTTTCTTCTGTTACAAATAACCGTAGCTTTATCGACCGATTAATAGTTTATCCGCGCGGATAACATAAGCACACGGACATGGCATAACTAATCCGCCGCGATTGTGTATTTCCAAATTATCTTGATCCCTTTGGCAATTTTCCAAAATCTGTGGAAAATCAAATGGCGTTGAACTCAATTTTCGGATTAATCAAGAAACCTGCGACGGATGTTTATACATTAATAGGAAAGCACGTGAGATTCTAGTAAGCAACAATTTAAATGCTTCCAGAGTAGTATTAAATAAGGGAGGGGGGGGGGGGGGGTAACACTTTGCAAATAAGTTTGCGAACGTGTTCAATGGATTCGTAATTAGATCTAGCGGCGTCCAAGTGACGTTGAAACAGTAAACGGCGGAATTGAATGAAAGTAACGAAATTACGTGGTCGTGCTGAATTCCCGGCCGCGAAACTCGGCCACGTTCGCGACAAATCGTATCGTGTCCCGTTTGGTCGCGGTCTCCAATACATAAATATAAATAAGTAGGGCAGCCCGCCTTTCTAGATAACAACGGATGAATCGAGCTCGGTATTCGTACTACGGAATCCGGTGCCAAGTCACGATTTTCTGAATCGAACGATCGCGAAATTAGAATACTCACTCCGTCCGCAACACGTGCCCGTTTATTAACGGCTTACGATACTATAAAATTCACAAAAACAACATATGGAATGCTTTTGTAAATGAAATGACTAATAACTAAAAAAGAATTCAAATATACGCACGGCGCCATTTTTCAAATCTGTTTAATAGTGCGTTAGCCTGTTGAGGTTAAGTCGTCGATATTTATTCACGAACTAATGTATCGGTGTTTGATCTGACGAAACTTGCTTTTAGAATTGCTAATTGGTTCATAAACAACTGAAAATCATCGAAAACATGTATTATATAAACAATGAAATTGTATAAAACAACGATCGATAACGACGCGCGGAAATAATTCGAACGACCGTCATGATCGTTGATGGTGTTGTAATTGTTTTCACATATTATTTACCCAATTCGAGTCCGAATCGAACGTTAACCACATCCTTGGGTCCGGTAGCCATGAGTTCATGTTGGACAAATGATAACGTGACCGAGATGCATTTACCGCGCAAATTCACTAACACACGTTTCCTTTCGCGGTTACTTGAACTTGACAAACGAAAGTTTCGTCCGTTACTGGCTGAGACAATTGCCCCCGGTTTTGTTTACACGAGAAAGGCGGCCGATCCGATCCTTCGATTCCTCTGTACACGAACTCGAGAGTTAATCGATCTATTACAGTAAATTATGCGCCAACTGTTCTCAATAGGCCGCGTCTTCCACACATGCGTTTTGCTTTTCAAAATTTACTTATGACCCGATTCCGCAGTCCTTGATCTAATATGTTTCTCTCTCAGCATCAATTTACAAACACATAGATTCTATCGCAATAACGATCAACTTTTTTTTATGGATTTTCAAATAGATAGTTAAGGTTTCGTTATTATAGACATTCAAAAAATTTGTGATAACTAACGTTCAGCTAACATTTATACTAACATAAATTGCTGATAAATTCGTTTTAATAAAACAACATTTAATTAAATTACTTTGCCTTATCTGAAATTCGATCTTATTACTCAATGTGACCTAAAGTTATTCAATCGAAGGTTTAGAGGTTAATGCAAAGGATATGGGATCGGATAACGCAAAATAGATTTGAATGTTGTGACAACTGCAGATAAAAAGAATGCAATCACGTTACAGTGCGCGACTTGGTAGTCAACGATTATCAACAAATCAGACAATTATTTTGATCTATCAATTGTACTTACCAATTAAATAAAAGATCGATGCCTTCACAAGTCTGATATAGTCATGTATGATAAAACCGTTGTTCCTCTTCCTAAAATTGAATAATGAGAAAATTGGTCACTTCGAGCAAGTTCACTCACTCAAACAATGAGTTCAGAATAAACAATTTATGTAATACGACTTTTATTCGATTAGTGATTTTTTTTTAAACAAGTCTGGAAAATAATGAGCATTCTCTTGCTACATACTCGAAACAAAGGAAAGACAGTCAACTCTTCACCTATGCCGGAAATGAATCAAAGAACGTACAGTAATGTTTTCACAATTTTCGAAAAGTATGGCATGCTCAAAAAAGCTGAATTAAACATCGTAGCTTCCTGTTTATGTGTAATGTTCTGCAAGTAAACACAATGACTTTGTTTAAAACGATATTATTCCTTTGTAACTATCTTCGATTATGTAGAATTCAAGGGAAGCTTTTTGTCTTGAGAATTCTAACCTCACCTGAGAGAAAGAGAGAGTGCAATTATTTCGAAGATCTCTGGACCCGTTTTACTCAATAACGCAAGAAGCACGCACGCGAATTAAAAGCACCATTTTCTGTTCAATCACGAATCGCATTGTGTGTAGCTGGCCGTTTAACAAATACAGGCAATCACTTGATAAAATCGTAACACAAAAATCTACCTCGCTTTCGTTTGCCTGATGTCTGAAGCGTCATCCACCAGTTGGCGCTACGATTAGGAACAGCTGATTTCTCATGCACGTGCGCTATATGCCAGCATCTGAAAATCAAAACTTTTCGTTAAAGAATACAATCCGATTCTTTTTGCTTTTCGTATCGATCTATTAACGCTACCTCCTTAAATTGAGGCAATATTTAGTATAATTGTGATCTATTCTTCGAAGGGCGAGATCAAGTTTACCAATAATCATAATAGCTGCCTATCCTACTCTTAGCATATAATGGATTATACAAATAGGATGGAGATCGGATTTTCTTCTTTCAAAGAATAGTAACAATAAACGACTGCAATTGTATTATTTAGTAGATATCAATTGAGTTGTTAACATAGTTGATGTATAATTGAAGAATGTTTACAGATATTTAAAATATAATTTCGTTTTCCATTTTCCTTTTCTTGTAAAAGTAAATGCTAAATTTAACAGGTTATCGCTATTAGTTTGTAAACAGTTTTCGACCTTTCTTTTCATTTTTTATCAATTCCTTCAATAATATTCTACGTGACCATCGGAAGCACTTGAAATTGAACAGGATCTCATGGTCAAGTCAACAAATTGCGTACATTATCTACCGCATACTTCTTGTTTGATACCTTCATAGTTATTGTTTTTCTATTAAGTATACACGAAATTATTAAATTATGTTCCTTGCTTTTGTTGTACAATTTCCCGCTCCTTCCAAAATCTCTATTATTTTCTACGCTTTCAAATTTTAAGTTAATATTTCTTATCTTTAATCAAATTATATTATATTGCTAGGTGAACTTGATTACTTGACAAAATTTAATACAAACAGAAAAATAAATTACTATAAAGAAGAGATACAAAAGAAATGTTCAGCAAATGCTCAAATATATTTTATTAAGGACAATAAATTTATACAGTATGTTTTAAGCGATACTGCTAGCATTGGAAGCAATCCTGGGCCATAAATCTGCACATTCTTTTGCAACAGGCCCTGTAATCGCTGATCCTTTCATTTCACCTTTATTATTTACGATAACACCTGCGTTGTCCTCAAAGTATATAAACACCCCGTCCTTCCTCCGAAATGGTTTTCGTTGCCTTATTACCACTGCAGGCATCACTATAATAAAGATAATTTCTAATTACAATATTTGAAATGTAACACATCACACTAAGGCAGAACTGAAACATATATAAATCTATAGCTATAAACTATACAAAGCTAACATAAATAATATGGTTTTCTTCCAAAATAAAAATTTACCCTTTTTTCTGAGTTCAGGCTTTCCTTTCTTCACCGTGGCAACAATCATATCACCTGATCCTGCAGCTGGAAGGCGATTTAATCTGCCTTTAATTCCTTGAACTGCGATGACATATAAATTTTTTGCACCTGTAAGAAAAATTGATGTTACATACTCCTATCGATGAAACTAATATACACTTTATTCCTTCCATGTTAGATGAATTCACAGAAAGCTAACTGTACTAAAAATAACGCCAGTAATTACTGATTTCTGAAAACACTATCTAATGTTTAGATTTTTCATGAAAACTAGTCAAAACACTCTCATTAAATAGGTTAACTATTAACAAATAGCTTCTTCCTAAATTTAGTGAAGATATCTTATATACAATGTTTTATAACTGTAAATGATAATCAACCATGTTATTCCCAATCATAACATGGTCAGTTTTTGAGGTTATATCTAACTTTTGTAATATTTTTTAAAACACTCACCAGTATTATCGGCACAATTAATGACTGCTCCCACTGGCAAACCCAGTGATATCCTAAACTTCGCTCCTGCGGAACCACCACGTCCTTGAAGAAGAAGAATTTCACGTTAATTGTTGATATCGATGAACACGTCTAACGCGGCATTTGCTTCCAATATAAACATCGATTTTTCCCAATTCCATCAATTTTAATGAAAAATTATTCTCGCTGTTGCACGTCCTAGACATTACTATATCGTTTTCAGAAATAATTTCAAACCGATCATTTCTTTTTCAGGGGATTTCTATGGATTCTTTTCGATTACGAAAACCGACTCACCTCTCTTCGACATCTTGGTGTGTTTGAAAGAGGAAGAAACTGCTGTTTACAGCACACTAGTCTTTGCGCAGACTGTGTTGAATCGCTTCCGATGCGGGAATGGCTGCAGTATTCAAATAACTAAATCCGCTATTCCATACATAACCGCATCACATATATTTATGCATTTACTAAAACCTAAGTGAATAAAGTAAGAATTAAATAAACAATAAGAAATATCATTATAGAAATTTTTAGAGTTGTCTACTTATACAGTAGAATTTAGTATTCGTCTATGAAAGTGTTTAATTTAGTTAATTGATTAATGATTGATTTGGTTAAATGAAAGCTGATTTTATATTTACAATTGATCTTCAATTGTAACATCATTTAGTATCGAAATGTTAATTTTATAAATTATTGTCGATTATCAGAAAAATCAAAGCAAAAGTTTCAGACACTACCGACACTCGCCTGTTCTGTCATTTGACGAAGTTGGAGACTAAAGAAAAAGACTAAAATTTTTAATCGTTGTTAAGATATCATATAATAACAAAATGCCTAGTGATCTATTAGAAGATACTATTAATATGGAATTAGAAGGTAATTTTTAATTCGATTTCTATAGATATTTGGTATCACGTTTCTGACTTATGTGATACTTAACCTATCTATTAAGTAATCTATTGAGTAATAGCGCTTAAATACTATTGTTTTTATGTATCCATTCATAACAATTGAATGTTTTCAAATAAGATGCTCGTGGATAATGAGCGTTATTTCTATTATTTGCACTTAATTTTATTACAGTCAAAGTGTTGATTGTATATCAATAAAATCGATTCTACAGCCTATGAAATTTATAAATTGTGCGTTCTTTTTGTTTAGCTAAGGAGACATTGCCTGATGTGATACCTTTGTATCAACCATTCACGGTTGAGCAGATGCTATTACCTGATAATGCAAATTGTTTGGCTGTAGAAGTATTTCTTAAAATGTGTGACTTTACAGTTGAAATAATATCAAAACACAATGCCGAGTACATGTCTCCCACTGGACGTGTACCATTCATTAAATGTGGATCGCTTGTACAATCTGAATTCGATAGAATTGTATCCTTCATAGAAAGTAAAGGTAAAAGTTTATCAAACGACCTCTCTGCATCTTCTAAGGCAGATATGAGAGCTTACATGTCTCTGGTAAATAAT